>NC_079452.1:49816162-50116162 GCF_903798145.1 Danio aesculapii | reverse complement strand
ATGACTATATTACTATAAGTTAACTATTTATGTGATGTGGGTAAATGGTGTGTTTCAATCTGGCTACTACCACCACAAGTATAGTATATTTCTATCCTGTGGGAAGCACTGTATTCATATATATATTTTGATCATTGTTCTCATTCTGAACCAGATAAATAATTTCAACAACATAGATGTCTCAGCTTTTTATTTGGAATCGAATTATTTAATGGTTGAACATTCAAAAAAACAACAACAACAATATAGTAAAAAATGTAACTGTTAATTAATAAATAAAATAACCACGACCTTGTGTTCAGTGATGAATGGTTATAACAAAACATTCATCGGCCTAAATGAAACTTTCATTTTGCTTTTTAAATATGTTATTCACATCTTTGGTTACATTTAACTTTTTTATGCATTTTTTTTTCAAATGACAAGACTATACACATCAAGCTATCATATGGACAAAAAGAAAAGGAACTGAAATCAGCACTAAACATATTCATTTATAGGCCTGCAAATTTATGTACACGTAAAAAAAAAAGAGAACAACAATGAGGAAGATGAGAAATAGCATAAAGTTTTTACAGATTCCATCATTTTCTCTCAAGTTTTACTTGTAAACTGTTACAAATTCTGGGTTCCACACAATTTCTTCATGTTGTCACAACACAAATAAATAAAGTTAACTTAACTGCTTTTACAAATTTAAGTAGTTTAAACATAAAACAATTAAGTTGTGCTAAAAACACCTCAAGAATTGTGTTGATTCAGCTCATTTTAAATAAGCAGTTTGAAGAAGCAGCAAAAAAAATCCTTTTTTTGAGTGTATAAAGGTGTCACTATATACTTCGACTCCCCTGTCCCTCCACTGACTACTGTCATGGCTGTCCTCCATATTCACAGACACCAAAAGAGCTACCAGCATGTAAAATCTTCCTGTCAGTGCAGAATTCAGAAAAATGTCAATGTACATTGCAGTAAAAACTTGTATAAATTCTGATATGACAGTTCATACTGAGGTCGTATTTTTTCTTCTTCGGTAAAGTGAATTAGTACCAAATAAGAAAGCAATAAAAGAAATATGATTACCTGTGGTATGTGCTGTTAAAACACACATATGCATGTATTAAAGAAAGAATCAAGAGTATCAAGAGTATCACACAACACTATTGTCATGAATAGATAGTCTTCAAATGCTAGAAAATATGCTATATATTACCAGTGAGAGAATGCAGAGCGCACACTAGACGTGCCCACAATCAATCAAGGATTTTAGCAAGGTCGAGCGCTGGGAGAGGGGGCGAACTACACAAGGTGACTTTGACTGAGAAGATGCCTTGGGGGCCGTGCCGAAAAAGCCATGGAGAAAACTTCAATATGGCTCTTGTTCCCACCACTGTCCCCTCCTTGATCATCCATTACATCATTTTCTCTTTAGTTTTCGCTAAATGTTTTTAAAGAAAAAAAAAGAAATGACAAAGGCGTCTGAAAAACTAGAAAGTCACGAGCAGGAAAGAGACGACAAGAAATAGTGCAACTAGCTTCACTTAAAACTACCCTTTGATTGCACAGTCATTAGGTGTGACGTTCTGCTGTGAAGTTCAGTCTTCAGCACATGGTAAATGTCAAGACTGATTTAAAGCAGGCGCTCGTTGGGCACTGTCTGTGTGTGTGTGCGTTTGTATATGTGTGTGAATATGACAGGCAATAAGAAAAGGACAAAAGAGGCGAAAAAAAAAAAAAAACTTGTAATGAAACAAGAGAAGTATCACTATTCTCTTCACCACCGCCCACCCCCCCTACCCTCTGGTCGTGTGCGGTAGCAGCGTTGTAACATAATTACTGCTGGGACACTCATATTCCCAGTGATCCATTTGCGTCAGTCAGGTTTCCAAGCCGAGCCGATGAATGGATTCTCAGTTTCTCAAGGATAAAGCGATGACCCTCTCCGAACAGTTAGATCCATTTCATGCGGGGAGACCACTGTGCTGGGCGGGTGAGCGTTTGCCTGTGTTAACTGGGACTGGGATCTGGGATTTTGGAGTCTATAAAAATCATGATGGAACTCCTTGTCAGTCCAGAAAGGGGATCAGCTTAACAAGTAAATATTTGAACCACATTGTCACTGAATATGCTCATTATCAATTGAAAATCTTTCAAACCAGTTTAAAGGGAGAAGTGATGAGTTGATTTAACATGATCTCTAAAAAAAGATATTTATAAAGCATTATATACCCCTATATACAGTTCTGGAGAGTGCCAAATACATCCCAGGAGCTAAATTTTTTGCAATTTGTTTTCACGAATCCACCAGAGGCCGTTGTGTACGCTTTTTGAGATCTCTAATTTCTCGAATGCCATTTGTGCCTGCTATTCTAACGTAACGATTGACCAGCGCCCACCCACTTCCATAAACCCAACCGACAGTGTTTTCAAAAGCAATCCAGAAAGAGAAAAGCCGTCTCAGCAGCCTGATTTTAACCATGTTTTCAGATATTACTACATTCTCACCCTGTTATTTACTTGTTAATTAACACTTTTTGGCTTTTGTTTTTGTCTTAACTGCTTTCTGGAACCGTTCTAGACTCGAACCCCATCATCACGGTCAACTCTGCTCTGCATCTTACATCCTCTGACATACGCTGCGAGCCACTGAACAAACTGGTAACAGTGGGAAAGCCGTCCATATGCAATTTTTTCATTTTTACTTGTTCGAACTACTTAATTAAAATGAGCTGAAACAACAAAATTCTTGAGATTTCATTGAGACAACGTAATTTTTTTAATGTTCAATCCACATAAATTTGTTAAAAGTGTTAAGTTAACTTAATCCATTTGTGTTGGGACAACATGAATGAATTATGTGGAACCCTGCATTTTTTACAGTGTGAAGGTAAGTGGTCAGCTAGTAAGTGTGAACAGGAACGGCATCATACCGCCCCAACGCGTAGCGGTCTCTGGCTACATAATTTGCCATCTCCAGAAATGTATATAGGGCTATGTTTTCAGAATGAGCCCATGTTGGATATTTAACTTCCATAATGTGACATTGTCTAATACACATTCAGCATTGAATTTTCTAAAAATAAATGCTTTTATCAGTCTTTAATTTAATCAATTTACAAATTAAATTAAATTAAATAATGCTCTTATTTTTTTCTCATAAAATCTTGTACTTCAGTTAGAAATGTGACACCACAGGAGTAAAATGAGCTGTACCAAAAAAAAAAAAAAAATCAGGCTCTTTGACTGATGTGTGATCGTATTTGACATCATATCTACACCAGCTCACTCAACATCTCCATCAAAAGATAAATCAAAAAGAAAGAACTGTGAGCTTGTCTTGAAAATAATTTCATCACCAAAATTGATTATGACAGAATGTCAATGTGCAGACAGAATGTCTTGACTAAAGTCAGCAAAGATTTTTTTTCCTGACTTCCCTGAGTAGTTATTAAAACTTTGGAAACCAAATCCTAGACTATGAATTACGACAAGAGTTCACAAGATGAACTGTGGCACTAAAACATTCAACCAATAAATAAACATACACGCTTGGTGTGATTCATTTCAATTGTGTGATTTATACAAAGCAATATTCTGATGCTCCTCTCTTTCACTCACCCACTAACAGACACACACAGACAGACAGCCGGTGTGATCTCTAGATGTTTGCATGAAAGCATTCTTGCGGACTTGTTGTATGAAGTGATGGCATGTGTTTCTGGCTCTCTTTGCTTGACTGTCCATCAGCACAGCGAGAAAGAAAGTCATCACCACAGATAACTAATCCCCACTGATGCACAAAGAAGTGTCTGCCCACCCTCAGAACTACCCCCCGTTTTGCCCAGAGCCACCCTGCGAGCTGTGTTAACTGGCATGGCGGTCTTTTGATGTTGCGCAGATCTCAGCTCAGAAATGATAAACAGTGGAGATGAATTGAGATTTTCCTCCTCAGGGAACAGTGGCGCATGAGTATTAAAGATGCCGTGCATTAATGCATAACATCATGCGCACACAAAATCTCAGCAACATTTTTTTGGAAAATTCACAATACTGTGGCTGCGTTTCAAAACCTGTGAGCTGTCTAGCTATACAGTAGATGATATTTTTGGCCATCACAGCCACGTTCAAGCCTTCAGTTGGTATGTTTCATGCAGAACTGCATATATTCCAAATCTAATAGTTGGGCAACTGTCACAAGAACTATTATTATGAAAATTTCTGTATTATTACACAGAATTAAAGCCATTTCATAGGAGAAATTAATTTATTCAAAACAGCTGAACAAGGAACAAAGTAATAAAACAGAATTAAATTAGTGTAATGTTTTTATGACTAACATGTTTTTATTGACTAACATGAACAAACAATCAACAACACATCTATTACAGTATTTATTCATCTTTGTTAAGGTTAGTTAATGGAAATAAGGTGACATGGTGGCTCAGTGGTTAGCACTGTCGCCTCACAGCAAGAAGGTCTCTGGTTCGAGTGCCAACTGGGTCAGTTGGCATTTCTGTGTGGAGTTTGTATATTCTCCTTGTGTTCGATTGGGTTTCCTTCGGGTGCTCCAGTTTCCCCCACAGTCCAAAGACAAGCACTATAGGTAAATTGAATAAACTAAATAGACCGTAGTGTATGTGTAAATAAGTGAGTGTCTGGGTGTTTCACAGTACTGGGTTGCAGCTTGAAGGGGCCGCCGCTGTGTAAAACATAAGCTGGATTAGCCCGTTTACACTAATAGGTTTTAGTTTTAAAATGCACAAGTTTTGCTACGGTTACGCCATCTGTTCACATTACCCTGGAGCTTTTAAGCCCTGAAATCGGAACGTTTTGGAAATGTTGAAGAGGCCGTTTTGATTTTAAACCACTACTGCTCCGTGTCAGTGTGGATGTGGAAAACAGAGACATCTGAAAACGGAGGCGTGGCTGCAGACATTCACCTATCTGATTGGGGCTTTTTCCTCAATATCAAGTACACAAAATTCAGTCTGCATCCTTACCTTGCAGGTTCAGACTTTGCAAGTTTGATATGTTAAACATTCGCCCAAGGACACGTTAGGTAAATCTTCAAAGGGAACAGTATAAACTACTTTATAACGTCATTCGCATCATCCTGACAACGTTGTACTATCTTAACATTAAAATGAAAACCTGATATAAAGAACTTCCTATTTTCATTTTGATATTAACAACTTAACAGACACCAAAAATGTTGAGGCGTCGTGTAGCTACATATTTATATGACGGTCATCTTCACTGTATGCATAACAAAACCGAGCCCATAACATTACCGCCTCCTTTCATTTTCATTGGAAAATATAAAACATACCCTGTCTCTTTTACTGAATATCAGTTTTAATAATCAATAATGGCCCTTATAAAAGTATAATGTATAGTAAATTAATACATTATTGGAAATAAATGCAAAAAAAATCACTCAAATGTGCAGAATCAGAGTACATCGTTACATAAATTAAATTAATATATTAACTTATCTTCGCGGTCAGCCAAAACGTGTTACAAAGGAACAAGTTTCAAAAGACCAAAGAGTTCTTAGACAAAGACAAGTTTAATTAAACATCACGTTAAACAACTATAGTGAGATGACATCCAGCGGTATATACTTCATGAACTGTCCAACGTGCGTGGCTCTCACCTGGGGAGGTGTGCTAAAAGCACCCGCTGACTGCCTGGATCTCAGACGCACAGATACGCTACAGCGCATGCCAGACTGTGTGTGGTTATGTGATGTACGTTTTCAGCAGTATAGTGTGGACGGAGAGCTGTTCAGAAATGCTAGATGAAACGCCAGCGTGGACATGGATCATTTTCGTTCTAAAATGAAAACTAATTGATGTAAACAGGACCTAAGTTGGCAGTTCATTCATCAGTGGCGACTCCTGATGATTGATTAAAGGTACTAAGCAAAAGGAAAATTATTGTATGAATGAATGAATGAATGAATGAATGATGGAAATAAAGTTGATCATTGTAAGGTTATGTTAACTCCGAGTGCATTTACTAATATTACCAAGCATGAATTTGTATTTTAATACTGCATTAGTAAATGTGGAACTGTGTTTAATAAATACTGTGCAAGTATTGTTCATTATTAGTTCATGAACAAAGTAATAAAACAGAATTAAGTTAGTTTAAGGTTTTCATGGAAAATAAATGTTTCTCATGAATAAACATTAGGCAGAAAAAGAAGGGCCACACTTTACAATAAGGTTGTATTAGTTGTTAGTTAATACATTTACTAACATGAACAAACAATGAAAATACATTTATTACAATATTTATTCATCTTTAATGAATGGAAATAAAGTAGTTAGTTCATGTAAACTCATGGTGAATTTACTAAAGTTAACATTTGGATTTTAATACTGCATTAGTAAATGTTGGACTGCGTTTAATAAATGCTCTACATGTATTGATCATTATTAGTTCATGTTAGTAAATACATGAACTAACATAAACTATTGAAACTTAATTGTGAAGTATGGCCAAAAAAAAATGCCTGCACACATTTCATAAATAGGGTAAAACATTTCCATTTTTAGGACATTGTTGTTGTGAAAACCTATCCTAAGTCACAGCTGTCAAAATCCTAATTAAAGCAACAGTGCTAAAAATATCAAATATAAAAATAAAAATAATCCAACTGTATAAAAAGCAGATCTAGCTTACCATCCGTGATGACGAAGGTAATCTCTGCAACCAAATACAGCAAAACAATCCTCTCTTTAGCGCTCCAGCTGTCATAGCAGACATCAAATGCTTTATTCGGACCTGACCTGTGAGATATTTTAGCTTTTTACAGAAAAACTTTGGAACGGCTTACAATAAATATTTGATACTAGGCTCTTTCCCTATGACATTTCAATCCTCTTCAGTCCCACTGTTCTACAATACTCTATTATGTAAAAGGTTTATGCAATCGGGGCAGCATGGATGCCAATGACTCATAAACTGGGAAAGGTTGTGAACTGATGAGTTTTTTTTTAATATATATAGAAAGATTGATGCACAATAATCTCTCAGCAGACAAACACAGACAGCTTAGCAGATAAAAAAAGACATTCTATGAAAGAAAAGAAGGCAGCAACAACAAAGCTACATGTCATTTGCTTGAAATCTGAAAAAAGCTGTTCGGGATAAAAATGCTTCCCCTTTGCGTGATTTTTCAAAATGACATGATGGCAACACGACCCATAAGCTTCTCTTTCTGTCACTCTCTCTCTCTTGGGCCCTTGAAGAAAGAAGCAATTGCAGAGCACCCTACAATTTCAAGAGACTGTCACAATAAAAAAAACAATTTGGCAAGTCAAACTATTCTTTTAATTTCATTACGGGTGGAAACGGTAGAATCCACTTAGTGCTATTTAGCTGGAGTCTGTTGTTAAGGTTCAAACACCACTGAGTCTTTGTTTTGCAGTACAAGACTACCTGACGAGAACCGGTTTGAGAAAATAAAAAAGATGAAATTAGAGAAACAGAATGTCGCCGAGTACATGCTTCAGAGAGGCTGCTGTGACGAATTTTACTTGCTCCATTCAGCACAAAAAACTATTCTAAAATATAGATATGCTCTTACATAAACGTCTACTTGCAGCAGTGCTGGTGTTTATGCAGTGTACTGTACAATGGAGGCACTTCTTCAGAAAACACTGCTCTTTAACTAATGGACTCTAAATGCAGTCTCTCTTAACTCTACACAATGAACTAATGTTTAAAGTGCACAGATATGCGTTGTCTCCGTATGTTTGCTTTTCAGTTAGCGGGAATTCTTCGCTCTGTGTAGCTTAACAAATAATGATTTCTTTAGGAAAGACGAATCTTTCAGTTGCTGTATAGTTCTCAAATATGCAGGGAAACTAAACGCAAACATTGGTTTAGGAACATGATACCATTATTTCTGAGAGTGCCTGATAAACTAATTCATCACTGAATATGACGGGATTTATATACTGCTGATTTCATGTGCCACTTGTGCTCTAGATTGTAAGTAAATGCTTGCTCTTTGAAAGCTTTTTTCCTGCCTCTATATTTTGTAAAGTCAGGACACACTAAGCCAACTTCAAAGAACTAGTGGTGATGAAAACTCACTGTGTTTATCTTAGATGCGTCTGTGCTTTGTTTCAAACAGAGAAAGATGCATGCAGGCATCGGGGGGGGTGTGTATGCATGTATATATATATATATATATATATATATATATATATATATATATATATATATATATATATATATATATATATATATATATCACTGCACAGTGCTTATAAACGTGCGCAATATACTGACACTGAGTACCAGGGCTGTGTAATTAATCAAAATTGAATCGCAATTTGAAAAGTTGTGATAAGCCAATCACAAGAGGCTAAATAAAACAAGTAATTTGTAAGAATTGTTGCCACAGCATGAGAAAATACAACAACCAACACCTAAAAAAGCAGCACAGGTGGTTATACGAGGAGCATCTTGCTAAAACGTCAACTGAAAGAATTGCAGTGACACTCAATACTGGCAAGCTACAGCAAAGTACAATTTTTAGAGTTGTTTCAGCCATGTTAGCAGCACATGCCTGTGTGTGTGGTCATGTGATGTGCGTTTTCAGTGGTATAGAGGGAGATCTTTTCAGAAATGCTAGGTAAAACGCCAGTGTGGACGTGGATGTTTTTGTTCTAAAATGGCATTTTAAAACTAGGACGTATTAGTGTAAATTGGGCCTAAGTGTGTATTTTTTGCAAGCGGGTTACTGCTGCAACGGCAGCGGGGCGGAAGATCACTATGCCAGCTCAACATTGTAATGTCTATCGGCCATCGGCGATAGACAATGCCATCGTCCATCGATCCAACCCTATGGGTCCAGTCCTATGCATGATGATCTACAATCTACAAAAGACAAGGCTGTTACAATTTTTGCAGATGTTACTGTATTACCATTAATGAATCCAATCTCATTCTCTTGCTATTCTCAACTCAAGCTTCTGTCAAATATGCATTAATGGGAGGCATTTATAGTTTTACATGTGCAGTGCTATCAAATCAGATGTTGGTGCCACCATCTGTAGGACTTAATGGCATTGGTCCCAGTGCTCTCAAATGTTAGTCTGGAGCCCTGGATGCGCCCCGTTTCCATTGTCAATGTCAATAAAACTATCTCAGAAGACAAAAAGAGAGTTCTAAAAATAAAATGCAGAGACAAAGGGGTCTGGAGTGACATTGTGCCAGCGAGAGTGAGGCCCTGCTGTTTGCCTTTGCAGGAATCTTTTCAGCCCAACTGTTCTCTGATAGCCTGTGGCCTGACTGGGTGGTTAGTGACGGCCTAGCTCTCTTCCCATGTGTGCGCAGAAGCAGGCTAGCAGCTAAGCCACTGACAGACAGATGATCGACCAACTGAGAGAGGGAGGGGGGTGGCCGAGCGAGAGATAAGACCCCGGGTGTCAGAGATGCTGGCCAAGTATGGCCACAGAGCGGCTGAGATACCAGGCCTCGAGTACTATTTCACCTGGATCAGCAGAGAGCGAAAGCTGGCAACGAGCACAACTTTACGCTCTTACGGATGTAGTACAACCAAAGAGTTTGAGAACATGATGACATGACATAGTACGCTGGCCGAAATCAATGAATGTATAGTGTAACCACAATTTGGAGCTTTTCTGGCTTTAATAATCCATTGAAATCAACACTAAATCAAGGAAAACTGCGGGTACTGTAATCTTACATGACAACAATGTAGTAAAAACAGAAAAGTTTTCCTTTACGTTTCCTTTGAGAAAACAACTAATAAAGCTGTATTATACATCACGTCAGGCCAATAGTTTGTAAAGTCCTTTTAAAGAGACATCTATGCCAATTAGCATTCTTCTTCTAGTGATTTGAATATAATTAAAAGAGTTTAGTTCAAGTATCAGTTCCCACTATTAACTACTGACTTATTACTATTAAGATGTTGGCTGTTTATTAGTACTTATTAACAGGGCTTAATTTGAGCCGGATCTTGTCGGATCCCGTTCCAGAAAATGTCATATATTCGTGTTTTGCGTTCCAGTATTTATTTTAATTGATCAGGCATTAACTTTTGCATGGTGAATACTTGCACGTGTGTGTGTGTGAGGGAGAGAGAGAGAGAATTTGAATGAGTCCTAGAGAAAAACAATGAGCAAAGATATGTTGGTAAAGGTAGTCGCTTTTCAACTAATCAGCTTTCTTACATTTACAATCACTCTCATTGGTTGGTGATTATTGTTTCGCGCGCAGTGAACAGCAAAAATAGTGACAGTCAAAAGAGATCTTGAGAAGATGAAATTGCGCCCCTGGAACAGGACAGCGGGTGACAGAAGCAAAGCGAGGCAAATCAGCTAGTAAACATAACGAACGAGGTAACTATAAGCTCTTCTTGAAGATTAGACCGACATTTTCGCTTGGCACATAATAGTAAAATGAACTGAATGTTAGTGGTGTTTGTAAACTGAAATGAACTGAATGTTTGTGGTGTTTGTAAACTGAATAGTGATGTTTCATCCGATTTATGTTTATAGCTACATATTTTTTGTTTTGTTTTTTATCCATGGTTGACCCATAATGTTATTTTGCACAAAATAATTAAAAGCCATTGAGAAATGTGATGCTTTTTTCCGCTATAACGCTTAGTTACGTCATGTTCCGGGAAAACTGTAATTGTGTGGCAGACGTTGGTCAGGGTAAATTTTATTTCCTGGTTTTGTTTCGGAAATTATTCATTTACAAATTAAGCACTGCTTATAATGCATAATCTCATTCTACATCCCTAATAATACCAAACTGCTATTAATAAGCAGCAAATTAGTAGTTTATTCATTTAAAAGTCTTAGTTAATGAATTGTTAATGAATAAATGTGGCCAAAAATCAATACTTTACTAGACTTTCCACCATTTATTTAGTTGTCAAGTACTCGCGCATGCCTATAGACTGTAAATCACAAGAGCATGACTTTTTTTAAATCAAACTTTTGTGAACTACATTGAAATCTTTTTCAAAAAGGTATACTTTAAAACCAATTTTCAAGTCTTAAATGCTGAAGTTTTGTACGTTAATTAAAATCCATTAAATATTTTAAGAAAATGCTATAAATGTCGTCTTATATACACCAAATTCTATAACTAGTATCGTAGTCATATTCACAGCTAGTAGCCATAATTCGAAACTGACCAACGTTGTCATATTTATAAAACACTTCACTGAAGTAGAGTCGCATGTGCATCTTATTGTCCTGTGTACTTAACTGAGTTTAACTGCTCAGACTTTTACAGAGGGAGTGGCGTCATGTTTTCCTTCACTGTAAAGTGCCAACACCAGCGGCAGGGTGATGTCATGCCTGTAAAACTGATACCTCCCTGTCCTGGCTTCCACTTCTTTCTCCTTAAATGGCAGAGGTCAACTTCTTCATATCAGCTCTCAAACGAATGAGCCTTTCAGGTCGCACCAAATCTCATCATGCTTCCTCTGCTTCACTACGATATCGGGGTATCGCCACGGCAAGCCGACTGATAAATAGACAGCCACTGCTGACATGTGAGCATTAATCTCATCAACGTGAAAAATCAATGAAAGAGGAAACCTAATAAAACATGCACATGCTTCAGAGATTTACTATGGTTAACAATTCACAATATTCAGTTACGCCTCAGAATGAGATCCAAAACCAGAGAGAGAAAAAAAATCTCGACTACAGCCAAAGCACCTGAAGCTATCAAGTCAAAACATATCAAACATTTGAAATCATTAGTTCTGCTGTAAAATGTGCTGGATTCAACCAGGATAGTTCACCCAAAATTCTCAGCCT
The DNA here is from genome assembly GCF_903798145.1 of Danio aesculapii. Classification (NCBI taxonomy): domain Eukaryota; kingdom Metazoa; phylum Chordata; class Actinopteri; order Cypriniformes; family Danionidae; genus Danio; species Danio aesculapii. The sequence continues at coordinate 50,104,334 of NC_079452.1, read as the reverse complement.
CAGGCCATCCAAGAAGTAGGTGACTTTTTTTTTTTCTTCAGCAGAACTTTAAAGATGACATTTACAACCCAGGCTAATGCTGAAAACATACTACTATATACATTTCTGGAGAGTGCCAAATACGTCCCAGGAGCTATGGGTTTTTTTTTCAGTTTTTGTTTTTTGTACGCTTTATGAGATCTTAAAAATTTCTCTGGCGAGTGCCATTCACGCCTGCAGTTCTCAAGTCTGGGAACGTACATGGCGAGCTAACTTGACAAACTGGTAACAGCGGGAAAGCCATCCACACGGAGGTAAGCGGTCCCGATTTCACTATTAACCGCGCTTTAATTAGTCACGGTTAATTAATCGTAAAGGCTTCTCAACACCGCGTTTCTGCACAGAACAAAACTGCTGCAACTAATCAAAGTTATGCCAACTGTGCGCAAGTTTAAAGTCCCAAGCTTGTACACAGAGGCTAATACACACCCACACATTGGATTAACTGAGGCTATTAACTAAGGGCCGTTCACATGTCGCATCTTTTGTGCGCACAGGTTTGTTATTTCTTTTCTTGCGCGCATATTGGGAGTGACATGCATGTGGCATGCACGTGGCAAGCACACTGCGAGTCACATGACAAGAATCAGCTTCATACTTTTTATAGAATATACACATTTCCACTCCAAAGAGAAAAAAAAACACAGAAGGAAAATACCAAAGAATTTACTAATATAGTTGATCAAAAGTTCCTTTCAGACAGAGGTTCAGCAGCCTTTGACTACATTTGTTCTCTTTAAATTAGAAATACTTGTTGCTTAGATTTACTTAAGACAATGCAACTTTTTTATATATTAATATTTTTATTTATTCAATGTTCCGTCATTTACAGTGTAAAATTAATACTTATGTTTAAATACCAAAAACTTTTTTCACTTACTTTTAAGTCCAAAAAAATAGACTATTGTTTGTCTTTAAAATTATTTTGTGCTTTATTATCTGGTTACTGAGCAGTAATAAATAACACGTAAAATATAAGGAGTTTTCATGTGATTTTGTAAACTGGTAGTGTTTTGAAATTAATTAATGCATAATAATGGTGATAACCGTGAAACCGTGTTTATTCCTCAGACTTTAATCGTACAACCAAAATCTAAAATCATCACCTCCCTACTCCAGAAACGTATATGGGACTACGTTTTCAGAATGAGCCTGTGTTGGACATTTAACTGGATTTGTGGAAGTCAGCAGCTTTCAGCTCTTTGATGGTCAATTAAAACATACAAAGAGAATGCTAAAATCAATACCCTTGTCTCCTGAAGACATTGAGCATCTATGAAACAACACGATTGACATGTGCAAGAAACATTATATTTATTAGCTTTAATCCAGATGGTTTTGAGCAGGTTCACAACAGTCTGGAGTTTAAGCTTCCAGACAAATCTTGATGCAAACTTGGCTATCCACTAGCATATGCTCCGGATGTGGATTAATGCCATAAATAATGTTCAGTTATCATAGACCAATTGTTTGGCTTCATAAGACTACTAATTATATTACCCCATATATGAAGAGTTCAGATGCAAAAACCTTTAAGTGCCATCTAATTTGTTCTCTAAAATTAGCGTTTTTCTCAGGCTTCTCTTGACTCAGTAATTTTACTTAACTGACTTTCATCACTTTTAACATGAAGTAACTGAACATAAACATAAGAGGCTAAGAAAAATATTCATTGTAGAAGAAAATTTCAGATGTCATTAAGAGGTTTTTGCAACTTTTTACATGATTTTTGACTTAAAATACGGTTTTGCATCCGATTAATTACAAAGAACTACAGTTTAAGTTTAATATATATATATATATATATATATATATATATATATATATATATATATATATATATATATATATATATATATATATATATATATATATTTACATTTATCTTTAATGCTTCATTAAAGAACAAAAAAAAAGTTACTTAAATCTCTGAAAGGTCTTAGGGCGAGTAAATTAAAAGCAAATTAAATTATTTGGGTGAACTATCCCTTTTTACTGAATAGTCCTTGTGGAGAGAAAACAGATGCTTCTCTGAAGCTTCAGATTGTTTCCATCCGGCAACAGAATAAAAATCGAGATGGAAGAGAGCCCGGCTATAGTCAGATTCTTCAGCTGAACACCAGTAAAATAAAAGACCCCATTGAAATAGTGTCGTGTTGAATATGGATCTAAAAGCACGGGCAATTTCCCTCTCAGCACAGTTAAGACAAAGAGCTCCATTTACATCCAGGATGGAGCTTTTTACATGGACATCCTGCTATCAGTGTGCTACAGACAGTGGAACGATGGAAAATTTTCCAGGTGGCCTTGACAAATCACTGAAGTCGTATATTACTAGAATTACGTCTTCGCAAATTCAGGGGATTAGGGTAATTTAAAACTCCCTCACACAGTTAGATGTGACAGTGTGCCAAAAGTTTATCGGCAGGGTTCACAGCCAGATCGGACATGTGTTTAGGGTTAGAGAGGAATCGCGCCATTCAAAAGACGGCAATTTCGCATTTCATATTCTGAACAGATCTGCCTGTCATTACAATGATTTAATGGGCTCTTCACCAGCTCGGGCTTCTCTACTGTATGTATCCCTTTCCTTTAACGGTAGCTCTTTATTAGAATAAGTCAGCACTAACATTTCAATTTAAAAGGTCCCATAAAATTTAAATATATATATTTTTTTAAATGTTAGTATCAGTATTTTTAGTTTTTAAGTTATCAATTAGCTAGTCTGCTCCAAAACAATGACAAAATTCAGGCAAAACTCTGGCTTCTCTTTCGTATGTACAGTATCCCTTTCGTTTAACGGTAACTCTTTATTAGATTAAGCCGGTCCTAACATTTTAACTTAAAGGTCCCATGAAATTAAAATATATATTTTTTAAATGTTAGTATCAGTATTGTTAGTTTTTAAGTTATCAATTAGCTAGTCTGCTCCAAAACAGTGACAAAATTGGCGTTTAGAAGATGTAAAACTGATAAACATATAAAGTTGTACACTAAATCCCACTCTGTTTCAGTTGAGATTACATCGAACATCAAATAGAAAATGCATATTTCAAAGCATTTCATGAGAACTTTATAGTAAAAATAAAACCCATTAATTGTCCATCAATAACAACTGCCCTCTAACTGTTATGTGTCATATTTATTTTACATCTGTTTGTGGCCACAAACTAACTACAACTCTCCAACAACTGGATACAAAAACACAAAAGAAGGCCTCTTATCATCCTGTATTATACAGCAGCATTATTTTCCACTATGCCACAAGTTGTGACTTGACTTGAACCGCCACAATGCTCATTCACGATTAACTGATACAGTTTGACAAAACCAAACAGCATTCTTTTGGTGTTTTTCATCAGTAATTAATCAGTTTTATTTCCTTTCTGACTGAATGCGTTCACCCTGTCAGGTTGTAAGTGTGTTTTATAGGAAACTGTGCTTCTGGCAGTAGGGAAAGTCTTGTTAAAAAAAAAAAAAAGCCACACCCAGGACAAGTAGATGGTTTTGCTGTTATGATTTACATGCCAAACATGCTTTCGGCTCACTGTGACATAGGGCTGGGCGATTTATTGAATGTTCTCAAATTATTCACAATGCTTTTGCTCTAGCATTAAGTAATATTGTGATGATTTTTTTCTTAATTTTTATTTCATTACTTTTTATTGAGCTGTCAGCTGCATTTGATTTTGTACGTTTAGATTAAAATGAAATAGACTCTGACATAAAAAAATGTGTTAAAAAGTTTTATTCATATGCATTGTTATTCCTGCACTGTAAAAAAATTATATGATCAATTAGTCCTGACTGACAGCAAATGTTTTAGTTCATTGTAACTTATTAAACTAAATTAATCATGTTCTATCTTAATTTTATGTTACACAAGCTGTTTTAATGTGTGGAGTTTGCATGTTCTCTCCGTGTTTGCGTTAGTTTCCTCCCGGTGCTGCGGTTTCCCCAACAGTCCATAGACATGTGGTACAGGTGAATTGGGTATGCTAAAATTGACCGTAGTGTACGTGTGTGAATGAATGTGTATGGATGTTTCCCAGTGATGGGTTGCAGCTAAAAGGGCATCCACTGCTTAAAACATATGCTGGATAAGTTGGCGACTCCTTCCGCTGTGGCGACCCCAGATTAATAAAGGGACTAAGCCGAAAAGAAAATGAATGAATGTATGAAGCTGTTTTAAGTCAGTTTAACATAATAAGTTCAAAGGACTCATAAGGTTCATTTGATTCAGCTTAAAAATGTTATTTAATTAAATTTTAAAATTACAGTGCGTATTTAAAAATAATTTTTGAGATGTTATTTGCATTTAATAAACATTTAGAAAAAAATATTCCTTTCTTGTAATAAATATTTTTAAAATCTAATTTACTTCACTTCAGTTCAGACTTTCAATACTGAGTGCCGTATTGCAGCAGTAAGGAGTTTGTAAATAAAAAAGGATGTAAGGATGTCCCCAGAGTGGCTTTTTGGTTTCTTTTCTTGTGCATCCCAACCACTAGCTCCCCACCTGAAAGAGTATTTAGCATAGGGGGTAATATAGTTATTCAACTTCGCAATTTGTAATGTTGCAGTATGTATTTGATAAATGATTCCTTTACTTGAAAGCTCAAATTTGATTATCATAATTTGTTTTGTTTTTAGAGTTTGAGGTTTACTGTATCATTATAATTCACACCATAAAGTATTTGCACTTTAACATTGCACACACTTTGTAACATTTTATCTATCAGGTTTAGGAGTCTCCTTAACACTTATGTTTATTTTATTATAAAGAGATCCTTTATTTTGTTAAAATATTTGTGTTTTTGACTATTAAAACTAGTCGCCTTGTAAAGTTGGCAAATTAAATAAAGTGGTTAAATAAAAAAAAAATGCTAATATACCTTAATGTACTGTTAAAAAATATTCAATAATTATCGATATCGAATAATATGAAACACGATATCGTGCTAATTTTTTTTTGCAATATTGCCCAGCCCTATGACTGCAGTACAAATACACAATTCTATGCTAATATTAACATTACTATACTTTAGTAAAGTACAGAGATAGCCTTTTTGCCTCAAAGATTTTAATAGAAATAGTAGGACTATACCAGAAAAAACAAATAGTACTGCATTATTGTTTATTCTCAAAAGAAGCGCTTGTCTTTGAGCTGAAAGCACTGCAGACACTTACGGTATACTGCACTGTCAAGAATGACAGATGATGTGTCATTATGCGATAACAATTCCTTAAAACTACAAACACGGCAATGATAGAAAGCAATAATGTGCCAAGAAAACAACGGCGTATTTGAAACCCACCTACTATGATATAAGAGAAAAACAACAAGCCAGAAGGGATGTCTACTCAAAACAATACAAGCGCTACATTATGGTTGTATTGAGACATCCTCTCTTAAGGTGTATGTCCACGACAGCAGTGAATGTTTATATGCTGCTGCAGTTTGAAGCCCACAGAATAGAAGTAACGAAAGACAATAGGGGGACTGGTGAAACACAGGTGTAGTTTGCGCCTCTCCTCTGAACCGACAGCCGTCTCTGTCTATTCCTCCCCACATTCACACAAGCCCACCTCAGAAACCACACTTGCTTACATGATGCTTCTGTGGCATCATGTGACACACGGTGGGCTGTGAGAGACTTTCACAAGCTTTTAAAAGTTCTCTTTCCCATGTGATAGCTGAAGGTAATTCATAGCTGCAAGAGGAAATGTTACCTTAATGAAAGCAGCTTGATCTTAATCATGTGAAAGTGTGCATGGTTTTTACAATAAAAGATTATAATTATGAAACAGAAAACAATCTATTCAGAACCACGTATGGATTTTAAATTCAAACTTCTGGCCAAGAAAAGACCAAAAGAAGTAGTTGAAATAAATATTTGAACAAACACTAAACAAATGAAGATGGAAAAAAGTATCTAAGTAGACCAGTGATGTTGTTTGTTTGTTTGTTTGTTTGTTTGTCTACAAAAAAAGCAAACTGAAATTAACTATTTTAATTAAATGTTGTTTATAATTTTATTTTATTTTTTAAATGTACATAGTGTCACTTAACGAATAGGGGACAAAGCAAAAGATCTCAGCGTGCAAATGAAGCCAAAGGCAGGTTCAGCATGACTAGTGTATTCGGCATTAACCTATAAAGTTTATGATTTTATTGTAATAAGTTTGTTAAAATAATATACATTTTCCAAAAATTTGAATGCATAGTAAATACGGTTAAAGTAATTCTTTCACTATAACCATGGCAACTTTAACGTAGTACACTTTGCTATACTAGCTTTCGGCACACGGCTCTCAATCAAGCTTAGACTTTGGCCCTTCATTTGAAAAAGTTTGGGCACCCCTGATATACACATATATACAGAAACACAAAAGAACATATGGGTCAATACTAAAATGTGAAATTTTGGTGTCCACTTTAAAATAAGCTAAAGTTTTATATACATAAAAATCATATTAAATGGAAGCAAAATGTCAGTTTTAATGTATGTAACTTCTGAACTTTTGAAAATAAAAAGGCAAAATTTTAAATAAATAATATACATATTCTGACATGTACTTTTTAAATATGTGATAATATATCAAATTTAAACATATATAATAGAATATATGAAAGAAAAAATATTATTATACCTAATATTCAAACCTAAACAGACTTTATTTGATTAAAAAATACAGTAATATTGTGAAATATTACTACAAATTTAAATATCTGTTTTGTTAATTTTATTTAAAATGTAATATTATCAAAATAACATATTACTGACCCAAAAGTTTTAAACAGTAGTGTACAAGAATTAAAAACACATTCCTACAAAAATATACCTAAACCAATAAACAGCACAATGACAATAATAATAATATTAAGAATATTAAGAAGAAGACGAAAAAGAAGAAGAAGAAATGCAACAATAATAATACTATCCTATTGTTTCTATTTTTATTAATTGTTTTCATTAATGTTAGACCGAGGGAAAAAAGATGCCATCTAAAGCTTTTATTTAGTTTTTCCCTGAAAAGCCCAGGGCAATATCTTTACTACACACTAGACACGTGTCGTGAAGGATCTCTGCGAAATTCATAAAAAAATAAATAAAAAAAAAACAACATCCCCTACAGAGGACAAAAATGATTTGCTAGGTCCCAGGAGGATAAAGAGGCACTCTGATGACAAGTACAACAACAGATAAAAGACATAATCCTGATCACAGTGGCACTTCAAGATAAACCGGCACTCATAAGAGTTCATAATGAAGCTCGTGTCAAGGCTAATCGCTGACCCACAAAATGCGATCATCTACGGTAAGTTACCCTCCATGGACTACACGGATTAGTGTTCAGCACTTGAAGGTTTTTGTTTTGTTTTGGTGTGGTGTTGAGTAACATGGGACTCCTGCCTAAGCTGCCCTCTTAACCCTGAGAGGACGGCGTGGTGGCAGGGTGAGGAGGCAGAGAGGAAGAGGATCAGTAAGGAAAGAGGATTAGCAGCTTTGGGCTGCTGCTCTGGCTCCAGGCTCACACCCGTGATGCCCGGGACCCAGCCACGGCCTGCAGCCATAGAGACACCTGAAGCCAGGTCCTCACACATGACCGCCTACCCGGGAAGGGCGAAGGAGATGGGAAAGAGGCGGTCGATCCTTAAGCCGCTCTGCACTGCTCAGCAGCACATGTGCTGAGTGGACCGTATGCGGTGGCTTACAACCAGAGGTCACAGCCAAGGGCAGGCCAGTCGAAAGGTCAGCATAAGCTGTTTCTTTAGTCAAAGCAGGCTGAGCTTTCCTGTCGTGCAGAGGAAGATCATTCAGAGCAGATACAGGGCTTCTGACTGCCACTAAATGGTTGCATTTTGTGACGTTTATGTGTGCCAGTGTAACAAAACTTTGTTAGAGGTCACGCCGGTGCTACTACCAATTGGTATTGGGTGTGAAAAACATGATCAGACACACCAAAAGCAGGATCAATTTCTTTTTTACTGCACATGGTATAGACCATTTACAGCAAATGATACAGCCTGACAACCTTACAGCGCTGTGAAACTCATTGAGAAACATTTCAATTTGGTACAGAGATCTCCAAATGAAACATCATCGTCAGTTGCTACAACACTGTAATGAAAAACTGCTAAACCATTGTAAAACACTGATCAGGTTAGAAGGTTTATCGTCCTACTAATCAGTAAATGTTATAATGGTTTAACTGAAGAAACACTAAAAAGGGACTCAAAAATGAAAAGAAGATATTTTAAAACGCCGGTTGATGTTGCCCATTGACTTTCTTAGTAGCAAAAAAAATAAAATAAAATCAATGGATACCATCAACCAGGTATATCTGAACAAAAGAAAGATACTCTTATAGGTTTTGAACAAGTGAAGGGCAAGTAAATGATGACAGAGATTGAATTTTTGGCTGAACTATTAAACACTGGCAGAAATGTGAGATTTTTATTTTGAGTTTTATGAATTTTATTTTATTTTATTGAATTTTGTTCATTATTAATGTACTAACATCATTAAAAGATTAATGTAATATGTTTATTACTTTATATATTAAAAATATACATTTTATTTATTTCTATTACTTGCATTTGTATTTGTTTTTCATAACAAAAGTCACAGAAACCATAATGTTTTTAAATGGTAGCACAGTTATAAAGCCCTATTTGTGGTTACTGTGATCTACAAATGTATAAGATGATGCTGTTAAAATAAAAATAATTGTACATCTGGATCCAACTCACGCTTCTTCTATTCTCAAAAGTGCAAAAAGACTAAATGTGCGATAATAATAATTTTACATGTGCAGCATTACCAAATCAGGTGCTGGTGCCACCATCTGCAAAACTCAGAGGCACCGGTGCCAGTGCTCAAATTTGATTATATCCCTAAATGGCAGTGATTTGGCTGCTTATTAAACCTTCGACGAGTACAATCCCAGAGGAACATTCAAATCTGCATTTGTGCTGCCGCTGATCCAGAGAGAGCTGTTATCATTTATAGTTATGAAACAGCTTCAGTCTTTAATCTTTTTAACCATGCAGTAATATTAGTTCTACTACGGAAAAACTGGAATAAAAGGTCAAAGTTGGGATATAACCACTGTTTATATGGTAGCTATCAAAAAACGTTGAATCATGTTTTGTATAAGTTCACATTTCAAAGTTGTATCAAGTGCACTGTTATGCCATTAGTTGAAGCCAGAATTATTAGCCCCCTTTGAATAATTTTTTTTTCTTTTTTAAATATTTCACAAATTGTTTAACAGAGCAAGGATATTTTCACAGTGTGTCTGATAATATTTTTTTCTTCTGGAGAAAGTCTTATTTATTTTACTTTGGCTAGAATAAAAGCAGTTTAATTTTTTTATAATTCATTTTAAGGTCAAAATTATTTGTCCCTATAAGCTTTATTTTTTTTTTCGATATTCTTTAGAAAAAACCATCGTTATACAATAAATTGCCTAATTACCCTAACCTGCCTAGTTAACCCAATTAACCTAGTTAAGCCTTTAAATGTCACTTTAAGCTGTGTAGAAGTGTCTTGAAAAATATCTAGTCAAATATTATTTACTGTCATCATGGCAACGATAAAATAAATCAGTTATTGGAAATGAGTTATTAAAACTATTATGTTTAGAAATGTGTTGAAAAATCTTCTCTACGTTAAACAGAAATTGGGGAAAAAAATAAACAGGGGGGCTAATAATTCTGACTTCAAATGTACATGAAGAAAAGTATGTATTAAAAATATAATTGCTATTAACTAACTTAAGTGATTTGATCAAAACCGCTGATTCACTCTAAATTTAAAACTGTGGATTTAGTCTGAAATTAAAACTGTGATGTTTTTATAAGTCATTTTAATTAATACTCTATTTTATATAGGAAAAAAGTATACGAAATTCATCTTATTTTGTTTTGTTGACTAATGTGAGAATTATTATCTCAATTCATTTATAATTCTCAGTATTTCCAGAATTGTGCAGCAATATATGATAAATATCTTGATGCTGCTTTAAGAAATCATTCTGATCCAGTGTTGCTATGGCACTCTGAGAACTGCAGAGTCTCCATTAAATTTCTGATGGTCATTAAAGTTTAATACCCTTTAATGAATGTCAGAAGTTAAATGGAGATTATCGACATACTGAATAAAGTTCTTGCTGAAACTACAAAGACGCAAAGTTTGTGTTTACAAGCGCGTTGGTAGGGTAACACACTGACTCTCATCCTCCTAAATTCAGTTCTTGATGACCCAGACAGACCCCAAGGCTTTTCTAGGTAGTGACAAATAGAGAAACAGGAATAAATTCAGCTGACGTGTGTCTAGCCAGATAATTCTCAGTTGTAAGTCCCTCTCACATGCTCTTATTTAATTATAATTTTGCGCAGGCTTTTTTGCCCCGACCATTCTGCAACACTGGCTGTTCACTTTAAATACGATTTATCCAATATTAACTCTGAAATCTTATCCACATGTCAGAAAGTGAGCCGTTTTTTTCATGTGACGAAAAGGCTTGTGCCAACTTGGATGCTAATCCACAGGCCAATGGTTTGGAAATCATCATCACTACATATTAAGAAGCTGCCTAATAAAGCTAAAACTGAGGAGCCTAAGAACCTGATAGAAGGTTTTATTTGGCAAGTGAAACGGAAACCTATTTACGGCTTGCAACAGATGCAGTTGTGTGTGCATGCGAGTTAATATTTTGATACACGTTTTAACTGATGTTTATTTCTGTTTGCCTAACATGTTCCCCATATCCTCTGGTAACTTATTTAGAATCAAAAGTGTGGCAATGTGGCGCAGTGGTGGGACAGGAGGCAGCCAGAGGTTTCTGGTTTTGGAGCTGCCTCTTATGGGGTGACCCCGCTGGGACGTCGTACATTCCGCTGGGTTTGAGAGCTGATCCAAAAACCACAGATAATAGAGAGGGAAGTCAGCGTGGACTCAAATCAACTGAATATATGCATGTGGATGCATATTCATAACTGTGCCCTTTATGGTGATAAAAGCAGCTCATTTATACGCCTTTTATCGAATAAAAAAAAAACCCTTCGAGATGTTCCCGGAGGAAGGGAAAAAGGTCTGCATTGCCCACACAAGCAAACTATGGCTCAAACATTATCTGCTGGGCTCAAGATTCTGCATCCTGCCTCCAGGTCTCACGGGAGAATGCTGGAATCTCCAGCTCAATGATAGGGTTCCAATAAACAATGAATCACGCTGCTCTGAGCAAGCGTGAAAGAGAGCCGTGGCACAAAAAGAAAACCGAGCGTGATTTAATGGACATGGTGCAGAAGTATGGCACATTCCATAAGGCTGATCTGAAAAATATTTAGAAGAGAACTGTTAAAGTGTCTTCACACTCTGGGAAAATAGAAAGAGAATAGGCCCGGGACAAGAGTGATCGAACAAGTAATGAGTATGATGCGTCAAAAGAAGAGTCAATGACGTCCCCTAAAAACAACTTTCCAGTAAGTATTGCACAGATGTGTCATTAAATATGTCATTCAGTGGTTTTGTTGTGACTTGTTTTGGTTTGAGTGGATGACAGCCAACTAATATCAAGCATTGAACTTAACAACCTTGAATTTAATTAATAATATTTAATTAATTATTACCTGTTTAAGGAACATATCCTACACTTTTTCGACCATATTCTGACTCTAAGTATTTATAATAATAAACAAATAGCTCTCACTTCAGAAAAAACATACAGACGGACAAGATTATATATTGGTAGCCTTGTAAAAGTCCAGCCTCCACTTGTTAAATAACATTCGTGGTTAACTTCGAGACTGAACAATACATCCTTTGCCAGCTGCAGCTGACTCAAATAAGACACTTAAGAGCAGGGCGTTTCACTTTAAATTCAGCTAACGTCAAATTAAACGTCAAATTAAACACTATACAGCATCTGCATGGCCAGTGCAACTCCTATTTGCAACAACTTGTTTTCACACCATATAAATCAAATTGTACATGTAGAGTATGGCGGCAGGCACTCAACATTAGACGTCAACTGACCATATGGCACTGTATCATGTTTACTTCATCAAAAAAGTGAGGCTTTGTATAATTAAAACAGATGCAGCGATGTTTGACAGGAAGAGAAGAAGAGCCGAGCTTACCCTAACAAACGAAGCGGCGCAATCCTCAGTCCTGGACCCAAAATATCCCGCTTATTTACGTTCTTTCTTCCTTGGCTTTCAATGCCTACTCTCGACTTGGAGCTTCCTGGTGCTTTCTCCTCCTCGGGTAAAATGCCCTGTTCGAGGGGGAAGGGAAGAGAGGAAAAGTGTTTCGCTCAGTGATTCAGAAGCATGGTGTAAACGCCAGCCTTCCCTTTCTGACAACCAGCGTTAATTGCAGATCAGACTCGCCCACACACTCCAGACTCTCTCTATTCACTCTCTCCTGGAAGGAGCTGAGAGCAGGCTGTGAGATTGGAGTGCTATGAACAGCACAGTGGGAGATGCTCTAACCCCCACCCCGCGCAACACCAATCACCACCTCTGGAGCTCGACTTCACCACGGCTGACTTTATTTCACAAGAACGGCACAGGCACGGACAGACGCCCCTGGGACGATGCATACTGACAGTGAGGTGCAAGCGCGCCGTTTAGCATATGCTATAAATCTGATGTGTTATACCAGATGAAGTGTAAACTACGGTCTATAGGAAGCCTCGGGAAGAAATATTAAAAAGCAGCCCTCAGAAAACTTTTCCAGGGTTATGGATGTGACTTTTGCAGTAAAAACTCAAAACATAAATTCACATAGAAAGTATACGGTAACATTATATTGAAGCAACTGTTTATGTTTTCCAAAACAACTAAACAGAGCAGAAAAATATCAATCTGTAAACATTTTTTATATTTCAAATGAGGAAAATTAACATGCTTTATGGATGTGACCAAAAAAGTTTGCGAGTTTACAGTATACAACATACTTTGTAGAAATTCTGTGAATTAAACTGCACAACCCAAAAGAAATAATGCTAATCAAAAGTATAAGAGTTGGCTCACTACAGAACAAAAATGGTAAATTTTATTTTATTTGACATTTTTGCATTAATGAGGGAAAAGCTTCGTTATGGATGTGATGCTTTTCCGTTACGAAAAACGGCCACTTGTGTGACTTTTTGGTAAATCAAATATAATAGTTTGAAAACACTGACAGAGACATTTTTGAATATTTTTAAAGTACTGTAAAACACTTGCACACAAAAATGTAGAAAGGGTTTCTCTATTTTGGTGAAAATGTCATTTGTTTCATGGCACAGTTGATATTTGCATGGAATTGCATCCAGAAAAAGTTTGCGAGTTTACAGTATACAATATACTTTGTACAAATTATGTGAATTAAACTGCACAACCCAAAAGAAACAATGCTAAAGAAAAGGATAAGAGTCGGCTCACTACATAACAAAAATTGTTGATTTTATTTTATTTGACATTTTTGCATTAATGAGGGAAAAGCTTCGTTATGGATGTGATACTGTTCCGTTATGAAAAATGGCCACTTGTGTGACTTTGGTAAATCAAATATAATAGTTTAAAAAAACTGACAGAGACATTTTCGAATATTTTTAAAGTACTGAAAAATGCTTGCTTACACAAAAAATGTAGAAAGGGTTTCTCTATTTTGGTGAAAACGTAATTTTTTTTCATGGCACAGTTGATATTTGCATGGAATTGTATCCAAAAAAAGTTTGCGAGTTTACAGTATACAACATACTTTGTAAAAAATTCTGTGAATTAAACTACACAACCCAAAAGAAACAATGCTAAAGAAAAGGATAAGAGTCGGCTCACTACAGAACAAAAATAGTTGGTTTTGTTTTATTTTATTTGACATTTTTGCATGAATGAGGGAAAAGCTTCGTTATGGATGTGATACTTTTCCGTTATGAAAAATGGCCACTTGTGTGACTTTTATAAATCAAATATAATAGTTTAAAAACACCTACAAAGACATTTTTTTATATTTTTAAAGTACTGTAAAACACTTGCACACAAAAAAAATTAGAAACATTTTCTCTATTTTGGTGAAAACGTAATTTTTTTCATGGCAAGGTTGATATTTGCATGAAATTGCACTTCTACAGCTCAAGTGTGCTCAGATCATAAGCTGTACGACACACAAAGTCAGTTAGACTGATGATTAAAGCCCAGTGTTGACTGTAAAAAACGCTGGGTTCCACACAATTCCCAACCCAAATCAATCAAGTTAACTTTTTACATGTGGATTGAACATAAAACACTTAAGTTGTCCCAAAACAAAAACAAGAATTGTTTTGATTCAGCTTACTTTAAATAAGTAAAAATCATTTATTGAGTGTTGAGTTTATCCTGGAGTCCTATTAGATAATGATTATCTTCAACACCATTAACTGTGACTACGCATGAAAAGCTATGTGATTAAAAGAACATAAAATGTCAAAAATATATATAAGAAATAAGTATATATTTTTGTTAAACAAGCAATACAACTAGTGCAGTGAGTAAGCGAAATAACACATCTTGAACAAAAGATGCTTTATTAACAGAGCACGGCAGGACACCATGCAGCTTCAAGTGTGATGTTGTGCTTTATCAGATTTGAAGAGGGCCATGTCGGGTGAACAGCATTCAGAATATTAAAAGAATTCCTTCGCTGACTAATTCATTGTCGAGTGTGTAAACAGAAAGCTATTGAGTTTCAGTGTGGTGTTTTCAGTGCTGACTTTGCACCCATGTTTAGTTTGGGCTTATTAAACTATAATGAAGTCGCACCGAAGGCTAGATGGAAAAAGTGTGATGGCATTATACACTTGACTGGGATATTAATTCTTTATAATGCATCGGCGGAGGGCAGCTAAACAAATTTAATTAAAACATATTTTAACATAGTTTGCAGCTCTTCAGTGCTATACCTACTTACAGTTCATGGGCTAATATCTCAGTCAGAGAGCAGAGAGATCAAACTGGTAAATAGAACTAATGCTGACAGAATTGCTGAATAAATGCCTGTCCTTCACACACATACTTCTTATTCACTTATGGTTTTATATAAAACTTATGTCGCTTTTTGATTATTTATAATTTTTCCACACCTTTCCACAAATCTACTGGCCATGAATATTTTTATCCACCATGAAATTACATGTGCTTTATTGTTTTATTAAAAACAAGTAGGTCAAATTGGAGATATTGTCTAATTGCACTTATTATTATTATTATTATTATTATACATAGTAATAAAATTATAAATATTAAACAAATCACTGAGCATTTCCAGCGTTATGGATGTGATTTTTGCAGTAAAATCTCAAAAAATAAATTCACAGAGAAAGTATATATTAACAATATATTGAAACATCTGTTTATAATTTCTAAAACAACTAACCACAGAGTTATGGGAGCAGAAAAATACCAATCTGTAAACATTTTTTGATTTTAAATAAAGAAAATGAACATGTATTATGGATGTGACGAAACAAGTTTACAGTATGCAACAGAATTGGTAGAAATTCTGCGAATTAAACTGCACAACCCAAAAGAAATAATGCTAATCAAAAGGAAAAGAGTCGGCTCACTAAAGAGTAAAAATGATTGATTTTATTTTTTTACATTTTTTGCATTCATGAGAAAAAAGCTCTGTTATGGATGTGACAGATGTGAAATTGGCACTTGTGTGATTTTGGTAAATCAATTATTATAGTTTGAAAACATCAACAGAGACATTTCTGAGTATTTTTAAAGCATGTAAAATACTTGCTTACAAAAAAAAGTGCAGAAACGGTTTTGATATTTTGCCAAAAACTTCATTTCTTTCATGGCAAGGTTGACATTTCAATCAAAAATTGCTCCACAATAAATAAATAAATATAAATAAACATATTATGAAGTTATAAAGTACCTAATAATAATACTTTTATCTCTTTTGTTGACAACAGATTTGTAAACCATTCTAATACAACTTATGAAGATGTTTGCCTCGCTGTAAATGATGCAGCGCATTAGATATTTATAGAAAAGAAAATAGGCATATTAATTTAGTTTCAATACAGCGTTTATACCACACACCGTTACAAGACATTGCTATATAATTATAGTCACTGACCAACTGGTGAGTAACGCAGTTTCATAAACTACTTGATGCGTTTTACTCACATTTATCTCTTGACGTGCATAATTTTCCTTCCTGCCACATTAAATATTTTAATTTAACTTTAGAGTCTTTGACTACTGTGGAGTTATTGTTTGATATAATGTACTGTACTTATTATGTTGTTGTATTGCAAACTTTACTTTTTGGCTGATGGGATATTTACAACAGTGTAATTATAGATTTAATTACAGAAATTAATTATTTATGTTACTAAATTTACACTTTAAAAATATAAGCGTAAACAATTGATGTATAAAAGAAATGTACAAACTTTGTGTGCAGTGTCTCAAATGATAAATCTAGTTAAAGATATGCAATAAAAAGTGGATCCAAAGCTTAATTTCCCTTAAATAAAAGCTTATTTGATGTCTATATATCAAATAAAATGTGTTGCAGCCCAAATCCAAAACAAACACTAACACACATGTTCATTTTAAAACAAAACCCCTTAGTTTTCTATAAAACAATCTTTCTGTGCATCTTGAAATATTAAATTAATCACTGAATTTACAGCAAGGGGCTATGTCCTCTGATTTTAAGCTTCTTAAAAGCCAACAAACAATCAGCGGGACAGACAAACATTCCTCCTGAGGTCATTTTCATGATTATGTACCGTGACCTGATTGTCTATCTCGTGTGCCTCGTAATTACAATGCCTTTCAGACACAAGCAATGAGCAATGCTATGAACGCATTTAGCCTCTCACATTAGACAGGTCAAGACATTGTGCCTTGCTTTTGCATTGATTTGATCAATTTTATATCTTTATCAATATGAATTATTTATAATGACACATCTAACACATTTTTTTCTGAAGGTCAAAATGACATCTTGTAATGTAGCGTTTAAGGAAAGCCTAAGGCACTTTGCTGATAACTAAATGGCGGGCTACAGGGCCATTAACAGAGGCATGTGTAATCTTACAAGCACAAGTACTACACTCTCTGCATGTGGATGATTAGGTTGTTCCCTCACTGTGCATGACCAAGTCAGCAGCTCTTGCAGAAAGAACACGCAGCACAACAAAAAAAGGATTTACAGTGAAACGATTGTGGCACAAAGGTAATGCATTTAAAGCACTGGTAGTTAATTAAATACATTTTTTCTGCTATAGTCTGTACTAAACTATTAAAGCTAGTTTTGAATCAAGCCTTTGTGAAAGTGCTGAGACAGACATCAAATTAGTTTTCCTTCAAACTACTCAGAGAACTTTAACTTAGATTTGTTTGTTTGTTTGTTTGTTTGTTTGTTTATGAAGAAGTCAAAACAGGGCTTTTTTATGACACTAATGCTAATTAGATCCAGTTCAATAAATTAAAATAAACTGAAATCATTTTAATTGATTTAACTTTGCTGTAGTTTAATGACCTTGCAGATGAGTCACAATGATGTACCACACAATATCTAGACCTCTCACTAGTTTGTAACAGAACCGCGTGACCCCACAAATAGCATTAAATCACAATTGAAAAGCTATTATAATATAATTGATGGGATCAATTTACACTTGTCTCAGTTTATTCACTAACATACAGTGTGACTCCAATAAATCTCAGACGCTTCACCAGTGACACTCATTCGTACTGTTATGTCAACTATCCTTAACATATAAGCAACATCTTCATTTCAGACAGAAACATGTCCGAAACTACTTTAAAGTTAGATATAATAGATAAAAGAACTATCCTCTGACAGATTGATAAAGTGATCGGGCGTGCTTTACTTACGGAGGCAATGCCCTACATTTTAACCCTGCTACCAGTGCGTGTTTAATGTGTATTAAAATGTAAAACATTTACTAATCACAAATTGCATCCTCTGACGTCTACGAAAATTACGCTAGCATTTCCAGTTGTCAGAACTAGTTTTGGTGCTTTAAACAACTGCGCCGTCCAAAAATCAAAGTTAGAATGGATTACATGTATACAACGTGCTACTTTATCCAGTGTCAACATGTTCAAAAGCAAAACAATGAAACATTAGAATCAATAAACATTCAATCGCACGAGTTCTGAAGGTAAGCTAGCTCTATTCTCAAGTTGTGAACTTCTGCAGGTGACCCTTTCAGCCAATGAATGCTGAATATCCTGAAGTAAAAGCTTAACGGTTTACAAAGTTCAGCATACACACAATTTCATTTCTTTGGCACCGCCATCAGCTTTTTCGGTCTTTTTTCAATCGCCCTCCAAAGGCATTGAACAACGGCTGGGAAACAATGATGAGAGACTCGGCGCAACATTTGCCAAGTGTCAAAGTGAACTGAACCCAAAACCACGCACGAGCTCTTCTACACAGAGAATTACGAGCTCGATAAACAGTGTTGTCCTTCAGTCTGAAGGCGCGACTCGGGACAAAACACTTCCAGGCTTGTTGCCGACCACTGAGACACGCACATGACAAACATGTTTAAGCTTCCCAAACGAATTGTAACGCGTTTAATTTGCGCTCATCCAGTCTCACTCCACGACTCCCTCCTCTCTCTTCTCTTTCTCTCTCTGAGTCTGCTGCTGTGTAACATTGTTGCTATTTTTTGCGACTCACCTTTTTTCTTCGCGGTCCCCCTCGCTGTATATAGTTACTGTGTATCAGTGACTCCCGTGGATACACTGTGACATAAATGTATTTTCAGTCACATTGACACACGGCTTCTATTTTCGGGAGCTGAGCTGACAAACTCAGAAGAAGCAGCAGTCGCTCTTGTCACAACATAAGCTCCTCCCCTAAATGACGAACACAAGACGGAGACAACCTCATACGGCAAGCCGTTTTAACATATGTTGTTATATGGGCTACTGTTACTGTGTTTTACTAGTAATAAAATCTGAAATAATGACCTTTTTTTCTAGTTTCACTTGTAACTGCTCTGTTGTCATAGATAAGCCTACTAGTGGTTATTAAATATCCTCACTGACAGTCTGTGTGAAAACAAGATTTACAATGTTTGTTTGCTAGTGCACATTGTTAGTCGTTTGGCTGATTTATACTTCTGCATCAAGTGATCGGCGTGACCCATGATGCCTGCCCTGCACGTTGCAGTGCATTTATACTTCTTCGTGCTGTTTGTGTTGCTCTACAATAACACCTCCGAAAAGTTAACTGCCAGTAGGTTTTTATGTTACTCTGTGTCAAGTTTTTTCACGGGTATTTAGGTTTTTCGGAACGTCACAAGGAGCTAAAACTCGTTCATTCAGAGGCTTGAACTGGCGGACGTGCAACAACTTTAATCATAAGGTAAACACAAAACAAAAGTTTCCATCTGGAGCTCCTCCACATGACTCCACACTTGTAAACACTTGCTCTATGGGCCTCAGAGCTCTCAGCACCCCCCACTCTCGTCACTTCTACCAATCCGACCAATCACAGAGCTTGCGCTACGCATCGTTGCGACGTGTAGTTACGTTTTTTGAGATTTGAGCATCAGCGTTGACCATGGCAAGGGCTATGCGACCGCACAAAGACTGCGCCGGACCATGCGCGTGCACTTGACGCAGAAGTATAAATCAGCTTTTAAGATGAACAATGAATCAGTGTAAGTTTCAATAACTGAACAAAAATTGATTTAATAATTTTAGCGAAAGTCTGACCATCTGAATCCAAGTTTGGAGTTGCAGTCCTTTTCAATTTGATGACCACACCCCTCTTACCATTAGTTTGCTACAAGAGAATGATTGCCAAAAAAAAGCCATGCCTCCTACTCAACATTCAGTTTCAGGTGGAAGTACATCAACATACTGAAATAAAAAGCTCAGAAACTAACAGTTAACTTTAATTATTAGTCCATTCAAATTACTAGAATGTATTTAAGCTCTATTGTAGCATTATGAGATACTAGAACCTAATTTTGAAATACTCTCACAGAATAAATAACTCACTTTACTTTTCTTTATTCTTAGTCCTTGTTAGACCAAGTTTACAGTGCAGGATTTTCATATTGCTCAGATTGCTATTGATTTCATACTGCATGAATATCTAGGGTAGCTTTCAGGTGCTGCTGTGTTTATACGGATGACGAGAATACACACTGCATGGCGACAAATAATTGCAGACAACTCTGGCTCACAAATGCACACGAGAAGTGATAAAATCACTCAAGATCATGTACAAGACTATAAATGGTATATATTTAAAGTAGGCTAATATGCCATTCAAATCAGTGTAAATACTGATTTACAGAAATGTTTGAGGAGATGCAGAGAAAAGAGAAATAATTTTGCAAAGTTCTGCTCCTGCGACTGATTAAGCAAATGTTTCTTTGATTGTTTATTTACCTGAACTCTCCGCTGTCCTATATCCTGCTCCCTTATTGGCTGATGGTCATCGCTCATGTGTTTTTCGGTCAGAACTCATTCACACAGCTTGATTTGGAGTCACCAACAGGTCCTGATATATTTAGCATGGCAAATATTTCACAGGTGTCTGTGATTTCCTCTGATAGCAAAAATCAGAGTTAAAACATTACTTAAAAAACAGCATTAATCAGGGAGAACATGCAAACTCCAGACAGAAAGGTCTCCTGGTCCAGCCAGGACTCAGACTAGGTACTGTCTTGATGTGAGGCAACAATTGAGTCACCATGCGGGCCAGTATAAATATTATCAGTTAAATTTGAATTATTGTGTAACAACAAGACAAACAGACAATAGCAATAGTCATATTAGTTGTGTGAATTTGAAAGTTAAATGTTTACCTAACTTTTTATGTGTATGCAAGGGCATGCGTACAAAGGCCTGCGTGCAGTGCCTCTGATGCAGATTTTGTCATCAGAACAGGCAGCTGTGACATGGTAGTTTAAGAAAAACAGCATTAACAGAACATACTGGAATGTGTGCAGGATACAGTGACAAATTATTCCTATTTAAATGATTTTGCAAAGAAATTAGAAAATATTATCATTTATGACCCTTACAGTAAAGAAAAGTTATAACTTGTGGCGAGAGATTGTGAACACTCAGACCCTTGTAGGCCAGGAGAGGTACTGAAAGTTGTTACAATGCACATGCATTGAAGGTCTGTTGAAAAAGTATACTTTTAATGGCTGTGCTTGACTGTGAGCAATGACTACTTTAAACTTTAGTTTTGGGTGACGCAGTGGCGCAGTACGTAGTGCTGTTGCCTCACAGCAAGAAGGTCGCTGGTTCGAGCCTTGGCTGGGTCAGTTGGCATTTCTGTGTGGAGTTTGCATGTTCTCCCTGCATTCGTGTGGGTTTCCTCCGGGCGCTCCGGTTTCCCCCACAGTCCAAAGACATGCGGTACAGATGAATTGGGTAGGCTAAATTGTTTGTAGTGAATGACTGTGTATGGTTGTTTCCCAGAGATGGGTTGCAGCTGGAAGGGCATCCGCTGCATAAAACATGTGCTGGATAAGTTGGCGGTTCATTCCGCTGTGGCGACCCCGGATTAATAACGGGACTAAGCTGAAAAGAAAATGAATGAATGAACTAGTTTTAGTTTAGCATACAATGCAAGAGATGCAAATTAAAACAGTCCATATGTGTATGTGAATCATACAGTTTTTGAACTCAGTTTACAAGGTGTCAACACTGAATCAGCCATTGTTTCAGTCTGAAAAGAAACATAAGAACAAATACAAACTCCTAAGACGGTAAAAATAGTAGACGCCACTGTTAATGAGCACTTGTGTGAGGTGATTACAATCTATTTTAATCAGATACAAATATATTTTGTAGCTCAAAACATTTAGAAGGAAGAAGTCCAGACATTTGATGAGGTTCAATCGTTTTAGTAAGCATGTGTTGAGGGCCTATGTTTGTATCAAAAGAAGGGACTGTATAATACAGCTGAACTGTATGTATACATTAAAAATTATACTTTAGACAAATAATTATCAGAACTCATATTAGTGTCTGATAAATACATAAAACTATATATATATATATATATATATATATATATATATATATATATATATATATATATATATATATATATATATATATATACTGCTATAACTAAATCTTGAACTCTAGTAGGTCTATCTTTTGGATTTACACATATACAGATATAAGCACTAGCCTAATACAGAAGAAGTTAGTAGTGAACCTGTAAAAAACACTAATTTGAATACACAGGCTACTTGTCAAGAAATATCAAAACCACAAATCTATTTCCATAGAGTTCAATGGAAAAAGTATATCAGTTTGTTTTGGGATTGTGGTCAATGGCAAAGAACAACTATTGTTGAGACTAGCAGTAATGCATTACTTTGTTATAACTGAAAGTCATGAAATGGAAACTAGTTCGATTTAAGGGGAATATGTGAAAGGGGCTTGCCATACAACGCCGCCTCCTCATCCTCCACCTCCTACTCTACTCGTGTCTCGTCTCCAGTTTAAAAACAAATATGATAAACTCGAGAACTGCGACTTAACCATCACGAAAACAACACGGAGGAAATCTACCTGACACCGTGTTTTGTCAAAAGTAAAAGCGGCGAAATCAAGTGAGCGCGAAACTTCAGGAGAAAGCGAGAGGAAACGGCTTGCTAACCGCCACACCATGACATCACCGTGTTTAACAGTTTTAAAAAGCGAACAAACAACTCGAATAGTCACTTAAACATGCATGTTGGAACAACGAGGAAGTGTAAAAGTTAATAAAAACGTCACTGCTGGGTAAAATCCTCAAGAGCAGCGATTAGTCTCTGTTTGCTAAAAGCCCGCTACGTGCAGGGCAATTGTAATATTTATTATGGTCGTTAGACTGGCACTACCTTAGATACGATTGACGTAAGTTCTATAAAACAACAGTAACAATAGGGTCAGTGCTTTTGAAGTGACATCTTTCACGTCCAATCGGATCCCGCGGCGACGTGTCAGCATCCAATCAGAGAAAAGAGGCTGACTGCGTTTTACGTTGCATGTGGCTGTGTCACGTGTAGTTGTAGGATCTGTGGAAGAGGTGTGGTGCTGAACATGAGTTGTTTTGCTGGTACTTACAGGGAATTTGTATTACAACCGCTTTACAGCATGTAAAAAGCGACACGCAGGACATCAAAGGAATTACATGTCTAACTAAACAAAAGTCAAAACAACGCAAAACAGCGTAGAAAGGCTCATGCAATAATCCGTGAGAGGGTTAATATTGGATTTACATATATATAATTCAGTTTCTTTTATTTGTGTGTGCTTGCATTTGGACTTTGTTGTTACTAAACAGTGAGTGTCATCACTTCATAACTGTCTTATCCACAGGGTAGTTTGCTGCAATACTGTGACAGGAAAATCAGGTAGGCTACATACTTGTACCTGCACAGTGCACACAAATCTTGGATGTATAGATATAAAACAATCACTGATTTATACTGCAGTAAAAACTGGTAACACTTAAGATTTCATAGTATACTTGTTTGTAGCATGAATAAAATTTTACAGAATTTTAGAATGTTAAGATAAAACTAACAAATAGTTAATCCTTTCTAACAATTACTAGTTTATATAGATTGATAATAACCATATTGATATAGAACATTAATTAAAATAATTAAAAACGAAATATTTTTGTAAGTGATTTTGAACAGATGTTTGTTTATGTGATTATTTAGATTAATTTTATTTCACAATTAACACACAAAGTCTATTAAAAGTTTGAATATAATAATAATAATTATTATTAATAATTCATTCTTTCATTTTTCTTCGGCTTAGTCCCTTTATTCATCATGGGTCACCACAGCAGAATAAACCACCAACTTATCCAGCATAAGTGCACAGCGAGTGCCCTTCCAGCTGCAACCCAGTACTGGGAAACATCCATACACACTCATTCACACACATACACTACGGCCAATTTAGTTTATTCAATTCCCCTTTATCGCTTGTGTTTGGATGGTGGGGAAAACCAGATCACCCATAGGAAACCCATGCTAATACGGGGAGAACATGCAAACCACACAGAAATGCCAGCTGACCCAGCTGGGACTCGACCCAGGGACCTTCTTGCTGTGAGGCAACAGTGCTAATCACTGAGTCACCGTGTCTCCCCTTTATTAACAATTATATTGCTAATATTTTTAAAAAGGTCTCTTTTGCTTTCCAAGTATCATTGTTTATGATTGTCAATAATACAACATAAATAATGTAAAATATAATTTTTAGCCTAAAATAATTTTTTTACTTGTACTTAGTTGTGATTATAGTTTTAAATTGTAATTCCCATGATTCTTCGGATATCATTCCAATATGCTCATTGGCTAATTATGCTCAATTATTATTGGTGTACAATCATTTATGTATATATATGTAGCCAGTCACTTTTTGATCATTTTAATGTGTCTCTGATAAATATGAGTGCTATTTATTTATTTACTTACTTATTTTATTTTTTATATTTAATCCATGATGAAATCCCTGATTATGTGTACTTCGTAACTTCACATTTTTTCGCTTTCTATTTGAAGCCTTGTAAAGCTGGAGCTGTACATAAAAATAGTCCCATCAGGGCTGGGCACATACTCCGGATCCCCTGTGCAAACACCCATTGGCACCAGAATCCTAACAAACCGCACTGAACACCAGGCACCTGTGGTCTACAGATTAGCTGGAAAGAAACACATGTAGCTTTTTTTCTTACATCCAACTGAGTGAGTAACCAACTGTAAATTAGTTATCTTGTTGTTTTTAGATAATAATAATAATAATAATAATAATAATAATAATAATAATAATAAAATTACTACGTTTTAAATCTTTCAAAAATCTGTTTAAAATGATAAATAGCATTTACTTTGATTACATGAAAAACTGTATTGCTGGTAAAACAGCCGACAATCAGAATCAGCTGTATTTGCCAAGTGTGCACAAACACATGCTGATTTTGTGTGTGTGTGTGTGGTTTTCAAGAGCTGAGAGTACATCTAAATCCACACAAGGGGACAGAAAGGCATTTGAATAATGAACAAAGAACACTGAAGCATAAACTTTGTATATATACCAACATTGTCACGGATTGGTCAGGCTCTCACGATCCCCACTCACGAAGATCACCATCACCTGACTTCTAATGAGCACACAGCTGCATCACATTCACGAGCACCAGATAAAAGCACAGCACTCCAGTCGCTCATTGTCCGGGCTCGTCTCGACGAAAGCGGACAACTGAGCGACCACTCAGCGTAGTCATCCTCAGCTAAAACAAACGCTTTACTTACCTGTTCTCTTTGTATTCCTCCTAGTCTTCCTGGTCCACCCGAATCGTCCTGTCTTCCAGTCCTTCCAAGTCTGTGTCATCCTCTGTCAGCTGTATCTGGTGTGTGCTGTCCATCCTCGTGTATTCCTGTTACCCAGCCACGGAGGAAAAGACCCCAACATCATTCCTGATCCTCCTGGCTATCCTTCATGTGCTCCTTGTTGTCATTTAATAAACACCCTAACGTTTCCTTACCTCTGTCTCCTGTCCGCTTCATAACAGAAGCCCGGACCTATAACGACGACAACATGAGCACCCCCGATCACTTTCAAGAGCTGGTGGACCAGTTGAAGCGGATTCTACAGCCACCAGCTCCACTTTCCAACGCACCACCAGCACCGAGCACTTCCGCCTCCACAGTTTCTTCTTCGGCCCTTCCTTCCAGTCCCATGGCCCGACCAGCGCCCTACTCAGGCGGAGCGGGGGAGTGCAATGGTTTTCTGTTACAATGTTCCCTCATATTCGAAATGCAACCTTCTCTATATCCCACAGATAAGTCAAAGATCGCCTACATCGTATCACTACTCTCTGGGCCTGCACTTAAATGGGCTGAGACGATCTGGAACCAAGCCGGGCCGGTCATGAATTCCATCACTACCTTCACGGAGTATTTCAAAGAGGTGTTTGGACGTTCTGATGGGGAAGTAGCCGCTGGAGAGCAGCTGTATCATCTAAAGCAAGGTACTCTATCTACACAGGAATATGCTCTCCGGTTTCGCACTCTAGCAGCTGCAAGTGGATGGAATGAGAGATCGTTGTTGACCACGTACCGGCTCGGCTTGGAACCCACTCTCCGAATCCAGCTGGCCACATTAGATGATACTATGGGTCTGGAGAGATTCATCCAACATTCTCTCCGATGTTCCGATCGTCTCCGTTCCTATCAACAGGACACCATCACCCCCTCGTCTGCACTCCTCCAATCGCCTGAGTCAACAGCCTCTCCAGAACCAGAACCCATGATAATAGAGTCTGGAAGACTGACATCAGCGGAACGACAGAGGAGGCTGACCCGGGGTCTGTGTCTATACTGCGGTGTCAGTGGACACACCCGTATGGAGTGTCCCCTTCGTCCCATTCGGACTTCAGTGAGTGTATTCAGTACGAATATTGAACAATGTAAACCACTTACTACCACCGTACAAATAACTACTGCCTCTATTTCTCTCCTTGTCACAGCCCTCATCGACTCCGGGTCAGCAGGGAACTTCATCTCCCAATCCCTCTGTCGTCAACTCCACCTACGTACTGAGGCGTCCTCGCATATATACCAGATACAACCGATAACCCAGTGCACTCGATCTTCGACCCGTATCCATCGACAATGCGAAGACATCCTTCTTCAAGTGGGGTTGTTACATCAAGAGAGGATTCAATTTCTGGTTCTGGAGGGTGCAAATATGGACATCATTCTAGGGCGCCCGTGGCTGGTGAAGCACGATCCCATCATCTCTTGGGGCACAGGAGAGATAAAGAAATGGGGATCTGGATGTACACCTACCTGTTTTCCAAATCTCCCTCTTCAAGGTCGGAACCCCATTTCTTTGTTTACAACATCGGTCGAGAGTCCTCCTGAGAAGCAGTCTATCCACATTCCTAAGGAGTACAGCTCCTTTCATGATGTCTTCTGCCCCAAGAGAGCTTCCCAGCTACCGCCGCATCGGCCATGGGACTGCGCGATCGACCTAGTTCCAGATGCCCAGTTGCCAAGAGGTAGGATCTACCCGCTCTCGCTTCCAGAGAATCAGGCAATGGAAGATTACATAAGGGAGGCTCTGAGTCAGGGGTACATACGTCACTCAAAATCACCAGCCGCCTCAAGCTTCTTCTTTGTGGCCAAGAAGGACGGAGGGCTGCGTCCATGCATCGACTACAGGGTCCTAAATAACGGTACAGTAAAATACCGATATCCCCTTCCTCTGGTACCAGCCGCTTTGGAACAGCTCCGAGAAGCTAAAGTCTTCACTAAATTGGACCTCCGCAGCGCGTATAATCTGATAAGAATACGTGAGGGGGACCAATGGAAGACAGCATTCGTGACCCCTACTGGCCACTATGAATATGAGGTCATGCCTTACGGTCTGGTCAACGCCCCCTCCGTATTCCAAAACTTCATTCATGAAGTCCTCCGGGAGTTTCTTCACCACTTTGTAATAGTGTACATAGATGACATCCTCATTTACTCCCGGAGTGAGGCCGAACATCGCCAACACGTTGCGGAGGTCCTACACACATTGAGAGAACATCACCTCTACCTCAAAGCGGAGAAATGCTCATTCCACCAGAAGTCGATTCATTTCTTGGGATACATCATTGACCAAACCGGTATACGTATGGATGGGAAGAAAATTGAGGCTGTTCTATCCTGGTCAGAACCCACTTCCATTAAGGAGCTCCAGAGGTTTCTTGGGTTTGCTAACTTTTATAGACGGTTTATCAAGGACTACAGCAGGATTACATCACCTCTCACTAATCTCCTCAAGGGTAAACCCAAAGGACTGGAGTGGACCAAAGAAGCAGCCGCAGCCTTCCGCCTTCTTAAGAAGGAGTTCACAAGGGCCCCACTCCTGACTCATCCTGACCCAAATCTTCCTTTCGTGGTGGAAGTGGACGCATCCACCACCGGCGTCGGGGCAGTATTATCCCAACATCATGATACACCGCCCCGACTGCATCCCTGTGCCTATTTCTCTCGGAAGTTGAGCCCGGCGGAGCAGAATTACAGCATAGGAGACAGGGAGCTTCTAGCAATCAAGCTAGCCTTGGAGGAGTGGCGTCACTGGTTGGAGGGAGCCAAACATCCGTTCCAGGTGATCACAGATCACAAAAACCTCCAATATATCAAAGAGGCCAAGAGACTATGTCCACGTCAAGCCAGATGGTCACTTTTCTTCTCACGTTTTGATTTCTCCATTTCCTATCGTCCAGGACCCAAGAATCTAAGAGCAGACGCTCTCTCTCGTTTACACGAGCATCACGATCATGAAGAACTCCCAACGAAGATTCTTCCCGAACACATCTCCATTTGTCCGATCACCTGGAACGCTCCTCCAGTCGTTGCCACTCCGGAAGCCCCTGCTCCGCCGGGATGCCCTCCTCATCGGCAGTTCATACCACCTGAACACCGGGTAGATCTGATCCACTCCTTACATACCTCGCTAGGCACTGGACATCCAGGGATCAACAATACTCTCTCGCTAGTATCCCAACGATTCTGGTGGCCAAACATGGCAGGGGATGTGAGGCAATATGTTCAGGGCTGTAAGGACTGTGCCCAATCCAAGAGCCCACGTCATCTACCCGCTGGAAAGCTCCATCCCTTGCCGATTCCGAACCGTCCCTGGTCACACCTAGGAGTGGACTTTATCACTGACCTCCCCTCGTCAGAAGGTAATACCTGTATTCTAGTCATCGTAGATAGATTCTCAAAGTTTGTCAAACTAATCCCTCTGAAAGGTCTTCCCACAGCCTTTGAAACAGCCGACAATATCTTTAATCAAGTCTTCAGGTCATTTGGTATTCCAGAAGATATTGTGTCGGACAGAGGTCCACAGTTCATCTCACGTCTATGGAAAGCCTTCTTCAAGCTCCTAGGTGTGGCCGTCAGACTCTCTTCTGGATATCATCCCCAAACCAACGGGCAGACAGAGAGGAAGATTCAGGAGGTGGGACGGTTCCTGAGGACCTTCTGCAGTGGTCACCAGAGCTCCTGGAGCCAGTATTTGGGCTGGGCAGAATATGCCCAAAATTCACTGCGGCAACCCTCCACCGGACTCACGCCATTCCAGTGCGTCCTGGGCTTCCAACCACCGCTCTTTCCCTGGGATGGCGAACCATCTGATGTCCCCGCAGTGGATCACTGGTTCCGGGAGAGCGAGAGAGTCTGGGACGAGGCTCATCAACATCTGCAGAGGGCAGTCCGTCGAAGCAAGGTAACCGCCGATAGAAGAAGGTCTGAAGAACCCAGATACACACCCGGACAAAAGGTGTGGCTATCCACCCGGGACATACGCATGCGACTGCCCTCTCGCAAGTTAAGTCCCCGATTTGTTGGTCCCTTCACCATCGTGGAACAGGTTAACCCCCGTCACCTACAAACTACAATTACCCTCTCACTACCGTATTCACCCTACATTCCACGTATCACTCCTGAAACCCTATCACGATCCTGTTCTTCCCTCCACAGAGCCTGACCACGAAGAGGAACCCCCTCCTCCACTGCTCCTAGAAGAAGGAGCCGTCTACGCAGTGAAGGAGATCTTGCGTTCCCGACGTCGTGGTGGCCAGTTGGAGTACCTGGTGGACTGGGAAGGGTACGGCCCCGAAGAAAGGACATGGGTTCCCAGAGCTGATATTCTCGATCCTAGTCTCATGGTGGAGTTTCATGAGAGCCACCCTGAGTTCCCAGCGCCTAGAGGCAGAGGGAGACCACCACGGCGTCGGAGGTGTCGGCCCTCAGGAGCGGGCCCTGGGGAGGGGGGTACTGTCACGGATTGGTCAGGCTCTCACGATCCCCACTCACGAAGATCACCATCACCTGACTTCTAATGAGCACACAGCTGCATCACATTCACGAGCACCAGATAAAAGCACAGCACTCCAGTCGCTCATTGTCCGGGCTCGTCTCGACGAAAGCGGACAACTGAGCGACCACTCAGCGTAGTCATCCTCAGCTAAAACAAACGCTTTACTTACCTGTTCTCTTTGTATTCCTCCTAGTCTTCCTGGTCCACCCGAATCGTCCTGTCTTCCAGTCCTTCCAAGTCTGTGTCATCCTCTGTCAGCTGTATCTGGTGTGTGCTGTCCATCCTCGTGTATTCCTGTTACCCAGCCACGGAGGAAAAGACCCCAACATCATTCCTGATCCTCCTGGCTATCCTTCATGTGCTCCTTGTTGTCATTTAATAAACACCCTAACGTTTCCTTACCTCTGTCTCCTGTCCGCTTCATAACAAACATACACATGGAAAATTTGGGAAAGGTATTTCTAGAAAGCAGTTTCGTTCATTCACAGTTCTGTTCACAGTTCTGTTCACAATTTCAGTTCAATAAATTTGAATTTGAAGTGAAATGAAAGTGAAAGTGGTGCAATCCAGCAAACCTCACAGTCTCCCAAGACAAACTTTCTTAAATGTTTTTGATATTTTTAGTAAATTATTTAATATTCAGAAACATTAACATAAAAATATGCATTATTGTGTTGTACAGTAGTATAAATCATATTATATTATATATTATTTTTAAAGTAATTTGTTCAGAAATGATAAAAAAATGAATTAATATATAATTCCACTATTAACATATACAACTTTTGATTATAATAATGTTTTAGCAATTTTTTTAAATGTAAAAAAATAAACTTTTGAGATTTAAAATGCATAAGTAAATGTCATTAAAATGTAAAAAGATGTTGTTGATTAATAATAGATAGATGTTAAGCTGTTGCCTTCTGTACTTGCGTTAGCCTATTACTTACCAATCACAATTGGTCAGGTCATGTGTCAATAATTCATACACAATCCAACTCCATCTCTGTAAAGTTGTGTGTCTCTCACCTGTCTGTAGAAATGATCGATCCCTTTCACAGAACCTGCTGCTCAGGCCTTCCCCAGGTGTGCCACTTTTACTTTCTTAAGTCCCTTCTATTACATTAATTCTCTCTTCTCGTCTTCCTCCTCCACGTTCTCTCTATATCTCTCTTGTGCTTTCTGTCTCTCTTTGCTTTCCTCAAAGCCAGACCAGCTGGCTTTGGACGGCTTTCTTCTTGCCCCTGTGAGGCCTGACTTCACACTCTCGTCCCTGGGTCTTTCTGCCGGAAGGGAGCTGGGCGACAGAAGTTTGAAGGGTAGGATCCCAGATGGACGCTGACACGCTGGGCATGCGTGTATGTGACAGGGCTTGGCTCAGGGGAGTGGTGGACCAGCCGCAGCTGTCACTCACAAATACTGAGGGTGTTAGATGCGTTTTGTCTTATTAGTATTGATAAAAGTGCAAAAATGTGCTGATCGAAGAACAACAATGCCTGACTATTTACAAGAGAAAGGGAAGATATAAGGAACAATGCCCTATTGGTTTGTTTTCTCATTGTAAAACCTTGCCAGTGATGGCACCAGCATTTCAAGCATATTTTTAATTGCCAGTAGAAGTCATCTTACATTAGCCACCAACATTTGAGCATAATTTCAAATCATACTGTATACTGCCATGAAGCTTCACATTCAACAGTATCTTTGATAACCAAACGCAATCTTAGAATCATAGCTGTCAGTTTAAAAACTTTGCCTCATGATGCTTTTGATACATTTCACTAGTATCTGGATGCAGCCTTTATGATGCAAGCTGAGTTTGCATCACTCAGCGATGCAGTGACAGACACAATGCACTCAATGGAATGAGTGACATCACTGTGAGGGGTAGGGTTAGGGGTGGGGTTGAGGTGAGCCCATTAAAAAGCATTGGATGCAGCACAGATTGCACTGCACCAAGTCTGCATCCAGACCCCTCTCATACATTTTGAGAAGGATCACTACACTTCTCAAATATGCCATGGAGGGATATGTACATTTTAGAAATAATGGTGGATAACGATTCATTTGGAAGCATGGGTTTACAGATTACACTTTACAGTAAATGGGAGGATCTCCATGTTTTCACAATTGCATTGTTAGTGTACTGTAGGGAAAATAAATAATTATTGACATATTAGAAAACCTACTTTGAATATGCATTATTTTTCTAATAATTAAAGCGTTTTATATTTTGGCGCCATAGAGAAGTTTATGATTTGGTGGTGTTTATGCTATTCCAGTGATAATCAATTTGGCTGTTCAAACCAGACTTGACACAACAGAAACATTCAAGTACCAGCCATCCAGAAGCGCCGAAAAGTGCACTGCACTCCCAACAAAATGTTAATGTTTAAAATCGAATGAATACATATTAAACTTATTTAAAATGATTAAAAGTACATTCTGAATGACTGATATTTGTCACAGTTCTAATGCTGTTTACGCTGTATGTTTTCTACATCCCTGAATCCGAAAAAGTGGGGACAGTAGGGAAAACGCAAATAAAAAAAGTGGGGATTTCTAAATTTACTTTGTCTATGCTGAAAAGTACATAGATATTTTGGAGCACAATATGCTGCCTTCAAGAAGTTAATTTTCCAGGGATGCCCATGCATGTTTCAACTAGACAAAATAAAACCACATTCTGCACACATTACAAAGTCTTGGCTGCGGAGGAAGATGATACTGGTTCTTGACTGGCCTGCCTGCAGTCCTGACCTGTCTCCAATAGAGAATCTGTGGTGCATTTTGAAGTGCAAAATACGACAAGACCCCGTACTGGTACCTACGTTAAGACTTGTTTGCAGGAAGAATGGGACAAAATTACACCTGAAACACTTCATCTCTTGTCTTCAGTCCCTAAATGTCTTTTAAGTGCAGTGAAAAAGATTGGCAACATTACAAAGTGGTAAATGCTTTACTGTTCCAATTGTTTTGAAATGTGTTGCAGAAACCAAAAATGGAATACTTGTTTATTTTGGAAAAAAACAAACAAAAAAAAAATCTCGAGGAACACATTAAATAATGTTTGTTGTATTGTCTGCAATGAAATACAATTTAGAAATTTCTCTTTTTTATTTGCATTTTCCATACTGTCCCAACTTTTTTCTGATTTGGGGTTGTAGTTATTTTATTTTCAACATCTGAGGTAAATTAGCTGCTTCTGCTTACAGTATGACAATATATGTCACGTAAAATGGTATTCAAACTCTCATTATTTTAACCCTGAATATAGCACATACAATCAGCACCTGAGGTGATCATTGTCATAGTAGTTCATGCTGTAGTTCAGTCACAACATCACAGAAATAGAAACTTCCTGTTTCACCGCTGCAGATAGTTCAGACAAAAACTCCTTTTAAGATGGAAAAGATACCTTTTATCTTGTATCGCAGCATCATGTCATGTGTAGTTCAAGGTGTAAACATGTCAGAGTTTCAGTCCCTATGCAGCTGATACTCAATTCCTATTGGCTCATCTAAAGTTGAAAGAAGGAGCTTACTAATAGATTCCCAGTTAATGCACATAAATAGTTTCTCAAAGGTAGATTATGGTGCAAGTATGGTGATATAGTATTTTTTTGTAATTGTAAGTTATAAATATAATCAAGTTTATTTGAATAAAAAAATCTGGTTGTCTTTCTACTTCAAAAAGTCATAAAGTTTTACATTTAACAGCCGAATTGCTTTATGCCAGCTGAAGTTAAGGTTTTGTATTGATAGGTCATAAAGACCCAGAGAATTGCAGTGTGGTTTATAAACCATACTCAAATAGAAGACAGCTGACATTTTCAGCATTGTACCAGACCACAAATAGCTTCAGACTGCTTAGATACTATGCCACCAATTAAAGGATCTTATAATATCACTCATAGAATAGACTATTAGAGCACCAAGTTGAGAGTTAGAATTCTGACTGAACTTTCGTGCAGTCTAGTTTTTGACAACAGACTTATTGGACTCATAAACATATCAAAGGTCATTGATTTGACAATATATTCTTGATTAATATGGAATTGCAATTTGGACTAGCCAAAATAAACCCAACATATTCCTTACTCTCCACAGTTCTCAAATGATTCACAGAAATAGTTTCTCAAAGGTATGTGCACTCTAGAGAACATTTTCATTTGTAAATACAATTTAAGTATGTTTTCACAAACAGACACTCACACACACAAAGAAAAAATATTTTAAAAAATGAACAAATCCCTCAATCCATCTGGATTTAACAAAGCAAATACATAAGAGCCTCCCATTGGAAAATTACTGCATGGATGATTGTGTTTCAACTTTTAAGAAGTTATTTACTGTAACCCTACCTGATGCAGAAAGTGGCTTCTCATTTCTTAAACAACCATTTCAAAAGACACATGCTGTGGTCATGGAAAAGATGTTTCAGAATGTCAAATTACTGGCATGCATCAAGCAAAAAATATATCAAGGAGATTGTTGAAACTGCTAAAATTGGATTAAGAACCATCCAAATATATAAGGATATTGGAGAACCATCCTTTTTGAACTCATCCTCTAATGTGGTTAGAAACAATTCTTGAATGATCAAGATCAGCGATCACTCAAACGTCTCATGAAATCAAATTATAAAGAACAGTAGAAATCACAGCTATGTTTACTAGAGAAAGTAAGCATTTCCACATGCACAATGCAAAGGGAACTCAAAGGATTACACTAGACTAAACAGCTGTATAGCCTTAAGAAAACTCCTCATAAGTGAGGCTAATCAGAAAAAAAATAACTTTAATTTGCTAGTGAGCATAAAGATTAGACTCTGGAGCAATGGAAGATGGTCATCTGGTCTGATGAGTCCAGATTTACCCTGCTTTAAAATGATTGGCAAATCAGGGTGTGCTCACAGCAAAAGATTTGACTGTATGTCACCACATACCAAATGACTTACAATAATACACAATTCAATTCATGTTGATTTCTATAGCGGTTTTTCAATGTAGATTTTGTCAAAGCAGCTTAACATAAAAGTTCTAGTAAATTGAAACTGTGTCAGTCCAGTTTTCAGAGTTTGACTTAGTTCAGTTCAGTGTGGTAAAATTTTCATTGCTGAATATCCAAACACTGAAGAGCAAATCCATCAGTGCGCAGAACAATATAGCTAAAGCAATCTCCATTGTACTGAGTTAGAGCGCTTCTCTTCCTAACTGTTACATCATCAACGACGTAAGTGTGCTCAGGCTCGGAAGGTAAAATGCAATGTGAGTGCGGGCTGTCGGGGTGAGGGGAGGGGGCACAATTGTATCCCGGCACGGTTCAATGCAACCGTGCCTAGTGGTATTACAAACTCAACCGGGTCCAGAATTATGGATACCTTGGCATCATTTCTTCACAGGTCTTGCATCGCATCAATGGCGCTGCATAATCTCTAGGGGCCTTGGGATAAGTATCCCCAGGTAGAATCAACTAATGAACCAAGAATACTTTTTATACCACATTTATAAATTTAGAATTACATACAATTCTGGTAGGCCATATTTCAGCATTTTAAGCTTTATTAACGAACATTAGTTATTATGAATAATATATAAATTATAATATGTAAGCATATAATCAGTAAAAAGAGTGTAATATGAGTATTTTATTTAAGGAACACAATCTAATTACACATACTTTTTTGGAATCTGATTACATAAGTTTTACATGTAACACTGTTAATACATGCTTTAACGAATGCATTGCTCACTGTTAATCAACATAAGGTATTGCATAATTGGACCTGTAATAATACCAAAAATGTTGTAAAATGGTAGTTCATTATAAGTTCATGATGCCTAGTGAATTAAATAATACTAATTAAACTAGCCAAACTTATAAATGATATTCCTTAAAGTTTCATCAAAAGTGGACTGTGCCCAGCCTTGTGGAAACAACTCCAAAGACAGAACCTAACGGTATAGAATGATAAAATAAATTGCAAAGGTATACATCAGAATGTCCCTGTGCATTAGATAACTTTGCAGAGGCTCTAAAAATAACCTATGTCTCACAGTCTGGCTCTGTTCTCTCATTACCGCACGTAATTAACACTGAACATGCCCTGCCAGCACTGAGTAGTGCAGCACCGCACACAACTGTCACATACTCATGCATCTATGTAACATATCTAATCAAAACTTCCAAGTTTTCACCAACTACTTTCTCTCCCTTTGTTCACTCTAAAGAAACTAATAGCTTGTAATTATACAGCTGACATTCTCACAATTTCTTATTTTCCATTTTTTTTCCAGAAAAATTCAGTAGGTAAGGCGTCCTTTACATCATCTCGGTTTCATCAACTCACAGAGACAATAAAAGCTCGTTAATTTGCCCACCATTTGTTGAAGCTACTGTACAGCACCATTTATAAGAGAAAGCCATTTTGTATGAGCCATAGAGAGTTCATTAAAAATTGAGCAAGGTCAGAAATGAAACTGTTCCTCCCATTTTTCATTCAGTCCTTAATATCAAGAATCATTTAATTAATCTCGCAAAATGGCCTCGTATTAATTCACTTTGACACATAGCTGTCGGATAACGTTACGAGAGATCTACTTGATAAACAAGATTGAAAATTAGTCACATCAATAGAAATTATTTCTTGTTAAACAATGGCAAGGGTTTTTTTTTTCACACAATGTTCTTCATCTCTGAACAAAATAGTTAAAATTACTGTAAAACTGCTACTGTAAAACAGTTCACTTAAGAATAGTGAATAAAAAAACAAGATTTACTCACCCATCATTTACTCACCCTCAAGTCATCAGTGAATATGCCTTTCAGATGAACACAACTGGAGTTATATTAAATAATTTCCTAGCTTCTCTCAGCTTTGTAATAGCAGTGAGAGGTGAGTTTTTGAAGCTCCAAAAACTATATGTCAAAAAAAAAATAAATAAAATCCATAAGACGCCAGTGCTTCAAAGAAGGATTTCTGAAGCAAGGCAATGGGATTTGAAATAAAATATTAAAAACAATATTGTAGAATAGGTTTTTTTCATTGGGTGTATATTTCTTGCACCATTTTTGAAAAAAAGAATATATATATTTATGTAGTTTTAAGTCTGCTTAAATATAAAAAATATAACTCTCTCCAACTTCTCAGTTCTTTCAAGGTTTATTACATTTTTACTGAATTAAATTAGTCTTATGGTATGACAGCAAAAATGAAGAAAAACAACTCATAAATAATATACCAATAGCTTGTGAGTGATTTATCTTTATTGTTAGACGCTTATCTTCATATAGTGCTATTTTATATGAAATTAGGAACACTATCTGTTTTTCTCCATGACTTGTTGGACTTGTTTTTAATAAATAAAGTCTCCAAAATAGTAAAATATCACATTTTTTTGTGTTTCTAAGAAGGTAAATAATATGCTAAAAAGTCTTAAACAAATCATAAACCTTACAGGGTATGCTTCAGTCAAATGCTCTTAATAAATTGGAATTGACCAATTAAAAAATTGCATAAAGTGTCACACCAGGGGACTTCAGTGGTCTTCAGTGACAAAATAAAAGAAGCCCTTATGTTTTTAGAAATATATGGATGAATATTTTTTTGCGGTTTACAAAAAGAGCACTTTTAAAATTTGGCCTGAGGTATTTATTAATGATTTCATTAATGACAGTCATACCGTATTGGACAATTTTGAGATTTGGCTCAAAAATGTAAATAATGTAATAACAGCAGTTTCTTTTTTTTTAACAAGAGGTCTGTGGAATACAATGCAATCTTTAACAATTTACTGCATTTTAAGTGATAACAATACTAATTAAATATATAAATGTCAACATCTCTTGCATACTGTATATTTGTACAAGGAGGGAAATAGGTATTGAACACATGAATCATTTTTCTCAGAAAACATATTTCTAAAGGTGCTGTTGACTTGATATTTTCACCTGATGTTGGTATGTTGTATGTTGTAGTTGATCTTTAGAGCGAAGAGATCTCACGGGTTGGTATATATTTCAACAGAAAAACAACAGAAAAAAAAATTCATGTATGCAAAGAAAACAAAACGAATTAGTTTACAAGTTAAGATATGTGTATTGAACACATGAAAAAAGGGAGGTGTAGAAAGGCAGTGAAGGCCCAGACAGCAGCTGAAATCTCTCAGTAGTTATTTAGCAACTCTCTGCCCTTCGTCATTGTACATTAATATTGCCTGCTTCAGGGCAACATCTGCATTACCAGGATGATGAAAATTAAAACAGGGTAGATATTTCAGCAAAACAATGATCCAAAACACAGTAAACTCTCAAATGGTTTCAGAGAAAGAAAATCAAGCTGTAGAATGGCCCAGCCAATCACCTGACTTTAATCCAATAGAACCATCACACTTAAGCAATTCATGGGACTTCATTCTCCATATAAGAGGTATCTTTAAGCTGCTATCACCAAAAATCTTTTTATATAAAATATTAAATACATTAAAGCCATTAAATTAAAAAATATATATGGGTGAACTATTCCTTTAAATGCTGTAAGGAAAGTAATAATTATATTCCCACATAAACACCTTACTTTCATGACTGTTTGTTATTTTAAGATGCTATCTAATCTCCAATAAACAATACATAATAAATCATTCATGTTTGCATTGATGCAGCCTTCATGATAATGTTTTGGTCTGATGGCCTCTGCTTGTATTCAAGTGCCCTCTATCTAACACAGTCTGAAATCAACCAAAATATTGAACATATTGCTTTAAAAAGAAATGCAAAAGGGGAAACAGGAACAATCAATATCCTTGTGCACTTTACGGTACCTTAAGTTAGGACAATAGAGTAAACACCATAAAAGCATTTGATCAATAAGGCCAAACACAGAACTAAAACACCGAAGCTTTTATCACTTCACAAAGACCTTGTACTGAAATCATTAACACACGACCAAAGAGTTTCCAGAGAAAATGTTCATTGAACAGCTGACACAAGTACTGTACATCCCTTACTGCTCAACATCACTGAGAAAAGAGTTAAAGTGAAAATTTAGTCACCTTTTGCTCACATTCAAGTGATTCTAAACTTCTTCTGTTGAACACAAAACAAGATATTCTGAAGAATGTTTTGGCGTGGGGGGGGGGGGGGGGCATCCATAGGTACAAAATAATACTAATCAATGGCTGTTTTTTTCCAATGTTCTTTCGACATAAAACGCGCTCATTTAGAGGCGGGAACTTGCGGACGTGCTTTAATCATAAGGTAAACACAACAGTCTCCATCTGTAGCTTCTTCATGAGACTCCACATTCTCTCCATCGGGCCTGCGGCTCTCAGAACCGTCCACACTCATTACCGGTACCAAGCCAATAAATCACAGAGCTTGCGCTATGCGTCATTGCGACGTGTAGTTACATTTTTTGAGAGGTGCGCATCAGCGTCTGCGTCAAGCAATGGTGAGTGCTATGCGACCACGCATAGGCTGCGCCAGACCATATGCTTGCGATTGATGCAGAAGTATAAATATAAATCAGCCTTAAGTCTTGTTCAATGATAAACTGTAGCATTACGAAGCATTAATCCTGTCAAGTCTTTCTGTGTTACACAAGGGCATAATTTAAATTTTTGGGTAAACTATCCTTCATGTTATTTAAAGGTACTTAGCTAACATATTAACAATCAAAGCTGTATGTTTGTGAATGGATGATTATAAAGATTAGCAAGCAATGTAATAATCATTTTGAAAACATACCACTACAAACATATCAGGAGAGCACCAAATACGTCCCAGGAGCTACGTTTTTGCAGTTTTTGTTTTCGTGAATCCACCAGAGGCTGCTGTTTACGCTTTTTCAGATCTTAAATTTCTCTCATGAGGGCCATTCACGTCTGCTGTTCTCGCATTATCCACCAGAGGCCGATGTCGACTGACTGACTGAGTGATTGACTGACCCACCCTTCCCCTTCCCTTAACCCAACCAATTGTGTTTTCAAAAGCACAGATTGACCTGGTCACCCACTTCTCTAAACCCAACCTACAATGTTTCCAAAAAAAAATCCATTATTATGCGTTATTTATTTGTTTAATTTATTAAATTTTTTGGCTTTTGTTTTTTTCTTACCTGCTTTCTAGAACAGATCTTCACCAGACTCAAACCCTATTGTTGCAGTCAACTCCTCTCTGCATCTCAAGTCCGCCAACATACACAGTGAGCTATTAGACAAACTAATATAACTGGGAAAGCCGTCCACAAGGAGGTAAATGGTCAGCTAGTAAGTGCGAAAAGGAACGGCATAATAACGCCCCGTAGCGTTCATTTTAAAGATGAAATGCAGCCATACACACTTTTGGTTACATAATTCATGATTATAGGGCTACATTCTCAGAATGACCCTATGTTGGTATTGTTCATGTAGTTGATGATGACTAATGGATCTTAATTTTAAAGCATTACCATAACCTTATATCATATTACACCATCATGTTTTTGAAAGCATTTTATGTTCACCAAGGCTGAATTTATTTGTAAAAACATATTCAATTCCTGAATTTGATATTTATTACCGAATCAGTATGTTTGTTGAGAACATTTGCGCTGTTTGTTTATTTTTTGTGTGAAAAAAAAAGCTATTTATGTTTTTAAGGATTCTTGAAATGTTCTGCAACGCTGAATAAGTCTCAATTTTGCATCAATTTAATGTCTTTTCTTGATAAAAATATGTATTTCAAAAACAGTAGCACCATAGTGAATGAACATATTTACCATATAAACAGACACTGAAACAAAATGTCTTTAAAAATCCTCCTCGTTCTCCCAAATTATTTAATTCTGAGCACAAACCAAAGCAAAGTTTGTGTTTGTTTCACTTCTGAAGCATCCCTGCAAGCTTATGCTGATTCACGTCTGAGAGCTGTAACACACAGAGGGGCAGGTCCCCGGGGGAAACTCCCATGTGATTTTCACTTGCTCTTCTAACCTGACTGCAATCACTGTGGCTTTGTCTGCTGAAGCAAAGATCTGTAGAATCGTTTGTCTGCTCTCCAAATGTTAAACCCAGAAGTAATATATCAAATAATGTTGCTGAAAAGCAGAGAGCTCCAGTAACACTGTTTTGGAGTTACAGAAAAACACTTTGCTGTATCATATTCACTGTAATGTGAAAGTGATCATTGCTGTGGATGATCCTTTTATTAAGGGATAGCTCACCCAAAAATGAAAATGTATTTGCCCTTGGGCCATGACCAAAATGTAGATTTTTTTTTTCTTCTTCTGTCAAACACTAAAGTTTCAGTTTTTCCACCAGGTTCATTATACATCTCCTCTACAGTTCAACAGTTACCATTTTTTAATACATTCAGCCAGTCTTCGGGTCTGGTTGGAGCACTTTTAGCTTAGCTTAGCATAAATCATTAAATGAGATTAGACCGTTAGCATTTCACAAAAAAAAAAAAACTGTCTTAATCATTTTTCAGAAGTATCTGGATGCAGCCTTGATGATGCAAGCTGAGCTGATCTCAGTGATGCAATGTCAGACACAATGTACTCAATGGAGCTAGTGACGATACTTTCAAGGGTAGGGTTAGGGGTGGGGTTAGGTGAGCTCATTACTGCACCAGGTCTGCGTCCAGTAGTTACACTGCAAGACCGACAGAAAATGAAAAGTTGCCATTTTCTAGGCTGATGTGGCTAGGAACTATACTTTCAATCCAGTGTAATAATCTAGGAACTTTGCTGCTGTATGATGGCTGCAGCAGGCGCAATGATATTATGCAGCACTCTTACCTATACCTAGCTGGGTACTATTTTCACGTGCTGTCAATATCTTTTATTGCATCTGCCTTCCTGTTTCAGTTGAGATTACGTCAAACAGAATAAAAATCCACATTTCAAAGGACTTCACTGTGCCTTGAAAGCCTGGCATATTTTCAAAATAAGAGTACTTATATAAGAAATATAATAAACTGTGTTAAACTTAAAATAAAGGCAAAAATATAATTGTTTTAATCTCACAAGGAAACACTGTGGTCAATCAAACCATGCTGGCTGTGTGCATAATAATGATTATGTTTTCTTCAATAATAATGATTTTATTTTCTTCAAAATGATTACATTAATTGAGTTTGTTTAATAGATTTTCATGAAAGTGGAAACCAATGTACAAAAAAAATTGACTGAGTGCTTCACTTCCACTTTAAACTGTTTACACTTTAAACAGGATTTATATGAGAATAAGGAAACAATGGTGTTTGAGACTCATGGTATGTCATTTCAATGTACTAAACCCTTATTGTTCAGCTTTGCCTAGATGTAACTGGTTTTACTTTCAATGACACCTTTATAATTCTATGTGGAAACGAGAGTAAGTAAATTTACTGCAAATTTTCATTTGTGTGAACTACCCCTTTAACATTGATTTGAAAAATAAACAAAATTCTAGACCAGATTTGTTTTTGCTGCTGCTGAACCACATTATGTTGCGGAATATGAATTATGATAAGCTCATCAAGCAAGTTTACATTTGTTTCTTTGCTTGTTGTGGGATTAGAGAGGTAAGCTTTTGTTTCATTAACCTCCTCCATTTAAAACAGCCAGTTGCAATCAGGCAATTTGACTCATACCACAGACCATTCATCTCACTGCCAACCTAATCCATGAAAAGGACTTATGTATTCATGTCTTACAAACGCGCTTGAGTAAAATCCTTTGGCAAGAGCGAGGCGGCAGAAGAAAGCGCTCTCTGCGCTGTAATAAGCCCTTGAAATTAACCAGCCCCGTAAATGCTTTGTCTCTCGTTCTCGACGAACAGGATCTACGGCAAGCGTGAAGTTTTTAACTAGCAATTGTCCGCCCTCGTTATTCCCGTCTGCATTATGTTTTCTCCTCCCAGACAGACAGAAGGTGCTCGGGACATGTTGTTGTGCATCTCGCACAGGTAATAAATTTGTGTCAGGCCTGCGCGTCACAGATTAAGCATGTTTTGTTTGGGAATGATTTATGAGTGTGATGCCGCTGATGCACTTGGCAGTGAGGAGCTGAGCTTCTGATGGAGCAGGTGGAGAAAGAGGAGGGGAGCGAATGTCGGATTTGTATTACAGGAAGACTGATCTGTAGGTTCTCAGAGGATGCCTGCTGTAGCACATACCTGTGCCATTAATCACGCCAAAGCCTCCGGGCCCCGTGTGCGAGTGAGCCGTCCCGGCCCGTGGTGCACCTCCTCCACCTTTCCTCCACAGACTCATTCTACGTGTTGCCTAGAAACTGCAACAAAGTCTCGGGTCTGGTCTCGCCCTCTTTGGGTGTTTGGGAGCCCTTTAATGCTCCCTCAGGATGCTCTACGGTCTTCACTTTGTGAGAATAACAGACGTGAGGTGAGGACTCGCTCCCTCCGGCTTCCCTCGACTCATGGACTCTAAAGATCTGCCAGTGTTCGTCACCCTGATCAAATGAATGGGGGAGTAAATGAGGCCTGAAAAGTTAATCAGCCATGATTCAATCCAATCACTGCAGCCTCTTAAATTCATATTTCAAGCTGGTTGAAGACAGAGACACGTATCCGTTCAACCTTGCCATGAAAGCATTGTGTTTTCTCATTTAATCAGAACAGGATATGTAATTTGTTCAGCCTGGATTGCTCAGAAATATTTGACAGCTTACGTTTCAGCAAAACCTGAAAATATGCTCTGCCGGGTTTACTTTACTGTATTTGTCAGATGACATGTCCACTAGAGAGCTTTATTTGTCAAATAAATCACCTACTGTAAACTAAATTATAGTATTAACAAAAGCTAATGTGAGATATAACCCCATATTTCACACACATAACCCAGATTAGGTCTCACAAGTACAACTCTGCACC
This sequence comes from Danio aesculapii, assembly GCF_903798145.1. Lineage (NCBI taxonomy): Eukaryota > Metazoa > Chordata > Actinopteri > Cypriniformes > Danionidae > Danio > Danio aesculapii. The sequence goes on along the minus strand of NC_079452.1, from coordinate 50,060,538 downwards.
ACATCAAGCAAACATGATTGAAAAGTCTCGGAAATGGAGATAATTACTTGACACACATTGTTAATGTGTTTTGAGGTATTTAATTAGCTAAAAAGTATTGAGGAGAACTGTCTTAAAAATCATCTTGAATCTGATTGGCTGATAGCCGTGCGATATTCTACAAATAACAGCACTCGTCCAGCCTCTTCACCCTTGTGTATCACTCCGCCCACATACAGCAACAAGCAGAGGACACTCTACAGTTTGACAAATATTGCTGCTGTTGGACAACATAATGTAATTTTTGAGTTGTTTTTAGGCAAGAATGCAGTTGTTTAGATGGCAACTATGCAGTTTATTTAAAAGGATAGTGTCTATTTTTAAATATTTATATAATGCGTCAGTAACAGTAATCTAGTAGTGTTTGCTTTGCTTTGGCTTTTTCGTAGTTAATTATTATGATGTCCTGATTGCAAAAGAGAAATACTGGGAAATCTCAGTAGACTGAAGGCATTTCATGCCGTTCAGCCTTATAATCTTAAAATGTGAGTAAAGTCACCTGTTTTGTCATCACTTTAGATATTACATCAGAGAATCATTCAAATACTGGCTCTAAAGTAATGTTGGTGAAGAACCAACAGTTTCTGCTGTTCTGATGTCAGCTGCAGATGTGAAGAAATGGTGGAAGAAAGTAGTACCTCATACAAAAGGATTTTGAGACTCTGTGTTTGATTTTTAATTTTTTTATATATACACGATTACGCCATCGAACTGTTGTATAACAACCTGCGGCCTTGTGCCAATGCATGCCTCCCACCAGTGCCGATAAACAGCCACATCGCACTGCTACTCGTGTGATATTGCTCATATATAATATATAAAGTAAATAAATTATATATAGTGTGGGGCAGCACGGCGGCGCAGTAGGTAAATCCATCACCTCACAGCAAGAAAGTCACTGGTTCAAGCCCTGGCTGGGTCAGTTGGCATTTTGTGTGGAGTTTGCATGTTCTCCCCGTATTCACATAGGTTTACTCCAGGTGCTCCGGTTTCCCCCACAAGTCCAAAGACATGTGGGATAGGTGAATTGAGGAAGCTAAATTGTCCGTAGTGTGTGAATCAATGTGTGTGTGGATGTTTTCCAGTGATGGGTTGCAGCTGGTAGAGCATCCGCTGCATAAAACATATGCTGGATAAGTTGGTGGTTCATTCTGCTGTGGCGACCCTAGATTATTAAATGGACTAAGCTGAAAAGAAAATGAATGAATAAATATATAGTGTGTGTGTGTGTTTGCTATGTGGGTTTATGTACAAACTGTATTTAAATGAACTGCTTACCAGAACATTGTTAGATGCCAGTGTTTCCTGTTATATCAATGCACAGATTTGACTAGGATTTTAACGACTTTCAACTTTTCTTTAAATCGGCATCAAACCACAAAAATAAAGTAAAAAAAAGCCATAAAGTTGAGCACTGCTGTGAATGGTATGTTTGAAATGATTATGAATGATTTGATTAGATATTTTGAACAGTACGTTACAAAATGTAATGATTTACATTAATAAAATAAATAAAATACTCACTATTAACAGAGTTACTTGTAATCTGTAAACATTACACTTTCAGAGAATCCTTTCCAAAACAGCCAATGTGTTATTGGTTTATAAAGAGAAGCATTTCAAAAAAGGAGTTAAAAATATTTAATAATAGTCTTCTTTAATAATTCTTCTTCTTCTTATTATTATTATCATTATTATTCATTCATTCAGATCCTATTCGGCTTAGTCCCTTTATTAATCTGGGGTTGCCACAGTGGAATAAACCACCAACTTATCTAGCATATGTTTTACACAGCGGATGCCCTTACAGCCGCAACCCATCACTGGGAAACACCCATACACTCCCATTCACACACCTACACTACAGCCAATTTAGCCTACCAAATTCACCTATACCACATGTCTTTGGACTTGTGTGGAAACCAGAGCACCCGGAGGAAACCCACACAAACACGGGGAGAACATGCAAACTCCACACAGAAATGCCAACTGACCCAACCGAGGCTTGAGCCAGTGACCTTCTTGCTGTGAAGCGATTGTGCTACCCACTGCGCCACCGTGATGCCATTATTATTATTATTAAAATCATCAATATAAATATAGTGACATTTATGAAAAAAAAAATCTTAATTTGCCTTTAGATTTTCTAATCTGTCTCATTTTTAATGCAATAATGCATATTCAGTTTCATCACCAGCTTATTTGTGATTGGCAGGTGCTGCAGAATATTGCTTTTAGGCCCTGAGCTTGACTAGTTGGTTGGTATCGGGTTCCTGTATTTCTAGGCTAGAGTGTCCTGAGTTTGCCCTCCTGTGTTTTCAGAGATTGCAAAGCTGGAAGGGTGTCCTTGAGGTCGACATTGTTCATGACCCACAAAGAAGGCCAGCGTCATATGACTATGAAATGAGCATGCTTTTTACATAATGAACAGTTTGTGTTTTAAAACAGCCAACACATGCCACTCTGCCTTGTATATAACTTTAAATAATTCATGTGTAAAATCTAATTAAGCACTCAAACACCCGAGAATTTATTTTAGGTCATTCTGAAGTCAAACCAAGTTGTGTTTGGTATATTTTGTGCTGACAATTCTATATTTTCATTTCTGTTATGCAGAATTTGGTTACTGTTTTTATTCGGGAGAAATAAAAACAACAGGATTTTTTTTTTCTTGTAGATAAACAGTATTTTTAAAGGGATCCACATACAAACAAAAACTTTAAATTCTAAAAAAAACTTTACAAATCTTGTTTAAAATGTAACTATTATTTTTTTAACAGTTCAATTTTGGGCAAAAATGTTTGGCAACCCACTGTTTGCTACATTTCTGTGCAGCACTTAACAAAAGAATGTTCCTGAAGCATAACATGGAAACTATAGGAGGAATGTTGTGAAGATAAGATGAATGTCACATGATTTTGGAGGTGATAAAGGTTTCACATGATTCCAAAATGCTGTTGGTTGTAGAACTGTATTGTGATGCACAGAACATGGCTTCTAGATGAAAGATTAGATGTACTCTTACGTATTATTATATTATATTTCAAGAGTTCCCACTTAGATATGCTTGACGTATAAAGCAGGTTTGGCATGCTGTCCTGGGAGAGAACCCTGAGCTCGGAGATATTTGAGCCCAGGGCTCCCTCCCGGTCGATACGCATATCAGGAGATCCGAGATCAGGTAGGTCTCGAGAGCTCCCCCTTTAGAAAAGGGAGGAAAAGGAGGAGATGGGGTGGAAGGGGGGATTCTTCCAAACGAAGACAGAACAGTAGGGAGAAATTGATAGTTTATAGTAAACTAGGATCACTCTGATTGGATCATTACTGATTACAGATGAGCGGCCAGACGTGCTCAATCATATCACGTGCTCCTATCGAAATTAGTTTATGAAACTTCACTTTGTTTCACCCTGGCATAGCACATGCACTAATACAATATAAATGTATGCCCTAATAAAAAAAACTGTCAAAGACAAAAAGGGGATTTGAAACATTAAATAAAAAATCCAAATTTCATTCATATTTTAATTCCTCATAAAATATGTTTAATTTTTGTCTTACCCTTTTTTTCTTTTGTGTCTCATAAATTTCATAAAATTTATTTCATTTTTATGTATCACTTGATTATATTTTACCCCCCAAAATAAAACGATTCATTTTAACATGACTTTTATATTTGCATTTATAGTGTAATAAGTTTAAACTAAAAAAATTATAATAAATCCTGTCAGACATACAGTAAGAACAATTTGATGACATATTTAAACCTCTATTTAAGGATTACATGCAGCCCCAAAATACTAATTACTTGTAGTTGATAAAAACAGTCCGCAGAAACCCCTTGATTGACACTCTCCTTTTGTACAGTATATAGTAGTTATCTCTTAAGAGCAATCACTATCTGTTCATCAGTTACTACAGCAGGGGAGTTTTCGAGATCTACCTGAGCTCAAACTCCCTTCCCGCCTTGCAACGGGAGGGAGCCCCGGGCTCGAGGATCTTATGAGCTCAGGGCTCTCTCTCGGGACAGCATGCCAAACAAGCTTATAATTAATCATCAGCTAAGTTTGAACTCTTGAATTAGAATAGGCTAAAGTAACATAAAAACATCTGTTGTCATAATCCGAATGACAACAGAACATATAGACATTTAGTTTTTTAAACATTAAAGTAGACAATCACATTTAATATGCTTTCTATGCTGAACGCCCTGAAGTTTGACCTGAATATTTGCTAAAAAATACTGTAAATCACATTGAAATGAAATGGAAAAAGACTTCATCCAACATCATACCGAAAACAGCTGTTTGAAAGTAAACTGCTGTGTCAGTTCATATTTCAAGCATCTGCACTGTAGCACTTCAAAAAAAAAATCCCTGCAATACATTCAGTTGAAACTTATCGGTTTGTGCCTCAACTGAGTGCATTGGTTAAAATGCTTGTACATTTCTGATATCAAAAAAACATATGTTGGATTGCTTTAATGAGCACCAAGTAGGTCTGACAGAACACCTGTTATATTCCTCCAAACTTCAAGTGCATATAGAATATGAATACTGTCCTTTCTTTACTGTATAGGGAAATGTCCCATACTAATACATGACAAAATACTCACAAGAGTGATTCAGATATCCCAAAACCTTGACACTTCTAAGGTTACCAAGGTCTAGATGAATAGCACCTCGTTGCTCTTGTTCCTCTTTGTTCTCCGGTGAGCCCAGGAACTTCAGGACACTGATAGCAGAGCCTTGAGCAGGAAATAAATGAATACAGATAGGTAAAGATGAATATGAGCAGGAAGGAACTCTGCGACAATGGCAGGAAACTCATTTTCTACCTAGGCGAAAGCTTGAAAAGACTTGATAATGTGCACCGAAAACGCAGCGGCAGCAGTCCTTAAAACATTTCTGACAAATGTTTTGTAACACAACGGCGTGTAAATAAATCATTTAAGGCGTCTTAATGCAAGCAAAAAAATTATCATAACATCAAGACTGGAAGAACAACCATCTGTCCAAACAAGACCCCGAGGAACACAAAGACGGCCTTTCACTGCGGAGGGTCAGATATATGTAGTACATAATCGCATGCACTGTTGAACATTTACTTCATTTAAAATACCATTGCGGTTTGTTTGTCTAAACATCCCAAGCAAACAGATTTAATGTGTGCACGGGCAAATATTTGCAGCGCTATATCAAACTCGGAAGCTAAATTAGGAGTATCAGAGAGGGCAAGTGGGGTCTTGCGTTTGCCGCCAGGGTTGTTTGGCCGACCACGTTTCTGCATTAAGACGAGCCTATTAGCGAGACTCGCATACACAATTACGGCCTTATGAGTTGTTTTCTTCATTTCTGCGACATCTCTCTGAGGTTTAAGCTGCGAGCGAGACTTTGTAACTTTCCGGCAGATCCTGTGTGGCGCCAGTTGATTTCTGAAGCTGTGAAAATGTGCTGTGTTCGACGGAAACGGGCTTAAATTTCTGATCAAAAGTGGAAATGTTGGGTCTGTAGCTCAACGCGATTATGGCAGGAGTGTTGAGAATGGATTGCGCACTCTCTCTCTCTCTCTCTCTCTCTCTCGCTGTCTGTAATGAGGAGAGCAGAATTGTGCACAGATAAGGCAAACAGGATTGCCACAGGGGCCCGGGTCTCCATGGTAAAAACTACAATAACCTACAGTATCAAAGAGCGTCATGGCTTGATGTGATTCACTTATGCAGTAGAAAAGACCTGATATTCAGCTAAATATGCATAGTTATTTTTAACAAAGAAGAAATGTATAATCTCCTCATGGAAATTTCTTTTATTATTCTGCTACTTTTTTTTTTTTCTTTTGGACCTCCAGGTAATCACACACACGCACGCACGCACGCACGCACACACACACACACATACATGCAATCTCTTCAGGGTTATTGTGCATGATTAAACAATATCCATTACAATTGTCATAAATAAAGTGCTACAATGGAGTAAAAGTGAAATATTAAGGAAAAGTGTCTATTTTGGCTGCTTGAGTTGCACCAGATTTCTTTTTTACAGGTTAGGGAGATTTTTCAGGATTCTTTCTGAATAAAAAAATGAATTATAAGAATGTTACGTTTTTCAAAACAAAGGAAATATGCAAAGAAATTGAACTTTAAAGGGGACCTATTATGCCTATTTTTACAAACTGTAAAATAAGTCTCTGATGTCTCTAGAGTGTGTATGTAAAGTTTAATCTCAAAATACCTCACAAATAATGTTTTATAACTCCTTGAAGCTACCCCTTTTAGGCTTTGATTGTGTGGTTTTGGTGACTGTGGCTTTAAATGTGAGTGAGATTGTACTCTTTTCGAAAGAGGGTGGAGCTGCAAATACCTGTATGTCAGCATAGTGGCAGATTTAAAAACAATACAAATATTATCTATGTAAAAAAACTAAAAATGTAAGAAGCGTCTCAGAAGAAGGCAGTCTATGGAGACTACACTGTTCTCTGTAATATACACTGTTTTCATTTTAAAACGCAGATGTTTTGCTACGGTTACGCCTTCCGTCCACACTACCTCAGTGTTTTCGAGCACCGAAAATGGAGCGTTTTGGAAACGCTGAAAAGGCCGTTTTCATTTTAAAACAATGCTTCTCCATGTCAGTGTGGATGAGGGAAACCGGAAACATCTGAAAACCGAGGCCTGGCTGTCAAATAAATAAATAAACAAATAATAATAAAAAATAGTAACAAACAAGTTAAGAATAAAAGCTATAAAACGTTGAGCATGAAGAATTAAAACCAATACTTTAGTACAAATAATTTGACCAACCATTAGTATCCAGTGCCACTTTTTTCCCACCAATTTTAGTTTGACTTCTTTTAATAGTTTAATTTCTCATCATTTCATTGCTAACATTCTGCATTTTGACTGAATTGAGTAATAGCTTTCAATTATGAATTTGACATAATATACAACACAGACACATTTTATTTTCCCTTACAGTATGAAGGTTAAAAAAATCAATACAGGGGATTAATATTGCCCTTTAAAGATCATTTCTGACCCTGAGTCTGTTGTGGCTAAATCAAATGGACTGTGTTTGTTAATCTCCAAGAGTATAAATAAGCCAAAGGCAAACACTGTCAACAAAACGTCATATGTACATGTGAACCACTTCAAACTGCGATACAGACTTCAGGTTATTCCTGTGCTCTGGGAAATCCCATCAATGCTCTTGCCCTCAAATCTATTGTGTTTGTAAGCGAGTGTGACGTACTGAGCAGGTCTGATGGGCCACATGCCATTGTTTTGTAAGAACAAACTCAATGAGGTCACTGTTGTTGTTGTGACATCTGCAATTATAAAAGCAAGGAAATACTTTAGTAGTTTGTGTACTGTATGTTTCAGTACATGCAAAAAAAAAAAATGCTTCGTCAGGCAGGAGTGGCATGATTCACTTGGGATTTTGAGTAATCTTTGGGAATAATGGTACATAATTATGGTAATTAAAAGTCCTTTGTCTAAAATGTATAGGTAGATGTTAACACATGTTTAATTTGGTCATTAAAATCAAGTCACACCATCGGCAGAAAATTTTCTTGAAATGGAGAATTATGATGCACCTACAGTAATGCCCCCAGGAAGTGGTGTTATTATAATAGTATCTTAATGATACAAAATTTTTTGTAATATATTTATTTAGTTTTTATGTGTGTGTGTGTGTGTATATATATATATATATATATATATATATATATATATATATATATATATATATATATATATATATATATATATATAATTAATCACACTTGTTTTATAAGTAATCATGATTAACCACGAGACGCCGTATTTATTGCAGAAATAAAAACACAGGCATTTAAGTGCCATTTGAATTTCAAAACAATCAATGCCAATAACAAACAAAGATGATTTCCATGTTGGATTCTAAGTGGACTACAAACGCACACACACACACACACACACACACAGACAACGCGCACAGTACAGCGGACCCGGTGAGCGAGGGATCCCTTCAGATTCATCAAAACGCACAGTCGTGTTCATCAAATTTGCTTAAACTAAGCGTTCTAAAGCATGGCTGTTTTTACAAGCAAGGGTTCTGAAACAGCAACGTAAAGCAGACGCTTTACAAAAGTTGCGTGTAGGGGGGAAACACGTCAAACTTATGAAATGTGAAGGCTCATGGAAGAATAGGGATGTCTTTGACAGCTTGCGACTTCATTAGCCACTTTCACTACTGTACGTTTACATGGACACCAATACTCCACTTTATGATTAAGATACTCTGATTAAGAGTCTATCATGTAAGCAGTGATTTTTGATTACCTTAAATGATCACACAAGTCCCGAAATGCTGAGTTTTCTTTCCGTTCGCCATGAGGTAACAAATTCCATTAAAACATGAATGAAAATATGCTGAATAAGAGTGAACTGCTGAACTGCAGTTAAAGTCAAAAGATTAAAAATGAAACACCCGAAATTGCATGAAACTCTGGAGGAAACGCAGCATAGCCTGGTGAAGCGATACTAATTGTTTTATACTGAAACTTTGCACGTTAAACACACGCAGGGCCAGAGCAAGCTGAACTGGGGCTCTTGGCAAACGGCATTCACGCCGCCCTCAACCTAAAAGTGACCGGTTCGTGGATGAAAGTTAGGACCGGGGGATTCGCTCACTATTCTGCTGCCCAAGCCACCGCCTAGGTCGCCTCTATGCATGCGCCATCCCTGAACACACGTCAGCCACAATAGGAAATTAAAAAAACTGCAGCTGCGTTATTTGCATAATTTTTTTACCCGTTAAATATTTTAAATAATCTTGTGCGTAACCGCGCTAATTTTGACAGCTCTAATATATATATATATATATATATATATATATATATATATATATATATATATATATATATATATATATATATATATATATATATATATATATATATATATATATATATATTACCAAGTGATGTTTAACAGAGCAAGGTAATTTTCATAGTATGTCTGATATTTTTTCTCCTGGAGAAAGTCTTATTTGTTTTATTTCGGCTAGAAATAAAGCATTTTTAATTTTTTAAAAACCATTTTAAGGTCAAAATTATTAGCCCCTTTAAACTATATTTTTTCCAGATAGACTACAGAACAAACCATCGTTATACAATAACTTGCCTAATTACCTTAACCTGCAGTTAACCTAATTAAGCCTTTAAATGTCACTTTAAGCTGTATAGAAGTGTCTTGAAAAATATCTAGTCAAATATTATTTACTGTCATCATGGCAAAGATTAAATAAATCAGTTATTAGAAATGAGTGATTAAAACTATTATGTTTAGAAATGTGTTAAACAATTGGGGAACAAAAACAGGGGACTAATAAGTCAGGGGGGCTAATAATTCTGACTTCAACTGTTTGTATGCATGTATGTATGTATAGAATACAGTTGAAGTCAGAAATAATTTTTTCATTTTTTTAAATATTTCCCAAATTATTTTTAACAGAGCAAAGGAAATTTTCACAGTATGTCTGATAATATTCTAAAGAAATATTATAATAAAAAATATTCTAAAGGAGCTGTTGACCTGGAACAGATTTTGGCAAAAAAAAATTTAAAAAACAAACAATACACATATTCAAACGTAACAAAAAAAATCTGATATTTGTAATAACAATGGAATGACACAACTGAACTACTGAAATGTATCTAACATTTTAAATAAAAGGCTTTTTTGGTGATGGCAGCTTAAAGACGCCTCTCATATGGGAAAATTAAGTCACAAACTTCAACAGAATGTGGAAATCTTGATGGTTGTGTGGGTCTCGTTAATCCAAGATGGTCGTTATTTTGTATTTTCTATTGGATCAAAGTCAGGTGATTTGCTGGGTCATTCTACTGCTTGATTTTTTTTTCTCCGAAACCATTTGAGAGTTTGCTTGGCTGTGTTTTGGATCATTGTCTTGCTGAAATGTCCACTCTGGTTTCATTCTCACCATCCTGCTAATGATGTTGGACTGAAGCAGCTGATATTAATTTGCAATGACGAAGGGCAGAGGGTTGCTGAATAACTACTGTGAGATTTCAGTTGCTGTCTGGGCTTTCACTGCCTTTTACACCTCCCTTTCTTCATGTGTTCAATACTTTTTTCCTGTGTCCTTTCATTTACTAATGAAAATTGTTTTCTTTGCTTATATGGATTTCTTTGGTTGTTACCAATATCTGGTGAAAATTTCAAGTCAACAGCACTTTTAGAAATATGTTTTCTGAGAAAAATTGTGATGTGTTGAATACTTATAATATATATAAAATGTATTTCTCTGTGTGTTTTAGTAGTTGTACTGTATTATATGAAGTTAAATTAAAAATGGTTTACATAAAAACTTTAATAAATTGTACCATTTTGCATGGTAAATTTCACAAATAATTTAAATCAGGTCTGGATATGATCCTGGCTCATTTTTGTTACATTTCTTATTTGTTATTTTAATTAATATTGTTGTTGAATAAAAAAAGCCTTTGCTTCCTTTAAATAGAAACACACAAACACGGATTCGCACACATACATTTACTGGCTATTACTTTAAAATCAATTGTACTAAAAACATATGACCAACATATGTTTCGTTTATAAAATAGTTGCGCACTTTTTTATACAGTGTATAATTGTAAAGAAAGCCATATGAACACAACTAGGATTCTAGGTCAGCTGTGCTATACCTTTCACAATCCAAGGTGAGATGAGGGTGAACTGGAAAGAGTGCCACGATATCCTGTATCCGGGCAGAGGAGTTGAACAACTGCTGCCAGCTGTCCTTCTGCAGAAACGCTGCCAATATCCATCTGTGGATAAATGACTGGAGAATAGCAGCACAGGGCTTTTGGCTGTTAAGAGCGTGGAGAAAAAAACTACAAGCCCACACAAGACCACCACTCACCTTTGGGAACACACCAATCTCAGCTGCGATTGTGTAACGTCTCAATTGGCAGATGCGGAATTCAAAGGAAGCAAGAAATATAGAGTTCAACCAGTCTGTGCACTTCAAAGAAAAAAAAAAAAAGGCAAAGTGGGGAAGGCTGAACTCGAATTTTAAAGAGCGATTTTCCCTCTTTTATCTCCCTCAAACACAGATGATTAAAGATTCAATACAGCAAGTAGACTAATGACTCCATAGGGTGCAAGGCAAACTTGGGAGAAAAGACGGGAGATGAGGAAAGGGCCTCTGGAGAATTGTTCGCCACAGAGGAATACGGTTTAAAATATACAAATTTATTCATCTGAAAGTCTGCCGAGGCTCCGTGGCTTCAGGTAGCACGTGGGAGAGAGGAGAACTAACAAGCTCGTCTCACACCTCTTGAGTCAATCATGCTTATAATGATTTGTTTCCTGGTATGACACGCAGTCTGAGGTAAACTGGATGATCGAAATGCACACAAATGACTCAGCACAGGTATCCAACTAATACAAAGAGAAATGACAAGTACTCACTGTGACAACTGTTAAAGTCGAAGTGTGTAATTTTTTTTTTCTAAATGATAAAATATTTATCCTTTCCTGCCTTACAGGCAAAGATAACTGAGTAAGCCATTCCTATAGGCTGATTTCCCTGGAAGTATAAACTCTGTGGGACTATTAAATCATGGATGTTTGTTTGAGATTCAAGACTTTGCAACATTGACTCAACCAGCAGAATTGCTGCCACAATTGCATTTTTTGCGAACACTAACCCAAAAGTTATCATCAACTTGATTTTCCCGACAAAAGGAAACACGTTCAAGACCTAACATGTGACTTTTGTGAGAAAAGTAGCAAAAAACATGGATAAAATTAAAATATTATTGATAAAATCCTAGCTATGTAGACTTAAATACAAAAATTCTTAGTAAAAAAATGTTGTGTCATTCACAATGTGTCATGAGATTGATATAGTGCTTTCTCTCTATAAAGCTGTTATACAATCTTGTACCTTTTTCTTCTTTGTTAGACTGTCTTTGCTTCCAATTAAATTTTATTTCTGGAATTGTATACAATAAAACTCTTTAAAAGACTGAATGGGTAACTATTTTAATTGGGATTCAATTTCCCCCTACACATAAACCACATCCCCAGTGTACGCATCTATGGGGCCAGTCTGGGACAGTGTTGCCAAGTTCATGGTCTGGTGGAATTAGCCTACTTTTTACACTTTTCCTGCTGGTGTCTGCTGGTTCAGCTAAAGAGAAACAAACATGATTGCCACCAAGGGGAAAACAAAAGAATGTAATCTAATCTTAGGGGGACCCCCATTGCAATACAATTTCACCAAGATTGACCACTGTCAACACAATTTTGGTCAAGGGGGACCACCTTCCCACCCCAGAGTGCAGTATTTTGTTGGCTAGTTTTCATTAGTATTTGTGTGGGTTTTGAAACAAATACTTGGCAACCCTGGTGAACTGTATATTCCAGCCTGAGGTCATGAGAAAACCTATTTTATGGACAGAAAATAGGCTAATTCAAACAAATTCATTAGATTTCAATATATGAAAACATACAATTTGTCCCCAAACATCACCCCTAAACCCAACCATCATTGGGGGATAAGCAAATCATACTACTGATGTATGAATGAGATTGAATGAATGTACAAATCCAGATGAATTCACCCTCTTTGAATGTTATCACTCAATTGAATGGGCGTTATGACAAAGATGGACCAATGTCAACACAATTTTGGTAAAGGGGGACCACCTTCCCACCCCAAAGTGCAGTATTTTGTTGGCTAGTTTTCATTAGTATTTGTGTGGGTTTTGAAACAAATACTTGGCAACCCTGGTGAACTGTACATTCCAGCCTGATCTCATGAGAGAATTTATTTTACGCTCAGAAAATAGGCTAGTTCAAACAAATTCATGATATTTCAATATATAAAAACACACAGTTTGTCTTCAAACCCCACTCCTAAACCCAACTGTCAATTGGGGATGCCCAAATCATACTAAAGATGTACGAATGAGATTGAATGAATGTACAAATCCACTTGAATTCACCCGCTTCGAATGTTATCACTCGATAGAATGGGCTTTATTAGTGGTTATCAGCTGATAGATATGGGCCAGTAGGGGCCTTCTTCGCCTACTGGTAGGTGAAGAAGGCTGTTATCATCCATCCACATGGTTAATCAGCTATACTAATAGAGAAAACTACAGATTCAGATCTGTTTTTACATTAGTGTGACGGTTGGGTTTAGGGTTGGGGTAGACTTTAATAAAATACAATTAATGGGAAATTAAATAAATAATATTAATAATCCTCGTTAACTTCCGGTCGTAGGCGTATATGATCTATAGCTGATTAACCATGTGGATAGATGATAACAGCCTTCCCAGCAAACAATTTTGTGTTTAATAGATGTCTAATAGACATCTAAACGTTGACAGCTTAGCTAAAACAAGGCTAAACTTAGGCTGCCTGTGAAAATCTAATAGACGTCTAAGAATAGCCCAAAACTAGGCTAGTCATCAAATAGACAGATTAGACAGACTTTATATGTGTAGTCATTCATTTCTGTTTATTTGATGACTAGTCTAGTTTTGGACCATGTTTAGACGTCTATTAGATTTTGACTGACAGCACAAATTTAGCCGTGTTTTAGCCAAGATGACTAGGTTTAGACGTCTATTAGACATCTTTTGAAAACAAAAAAAAATGCTTGCTGGGTTCTGAACCTACCAGTAGGCGCAGAAGACCCCTACTGGCCCATATCTATTAGTAATAACATTTGAATCGGCTGATAAATTAATCAATAAATAAAAAAAAGTTACAAACTACCGTGAGATTGTGTTGCATTATTTAACAAATGGCATGTGGAGAACAAGTTTGAAAAGTCATTGCTGCTCTTTTGTTTGAAGAAGGTAATCTCATAATATGGAGCTTCATAATAAATATGCTGTATCAGCCATAAATATTTGTAACTGGAATAACTGGAATTATTTATAACCACAAAGACCCTTTGTGCAAAAATAAAAATCAAGCTTTTTATCTTAGCTCCATATCAGAGTATAAACCTAGAGAAGGATGGAGCTGCTTTTTTTTTTTCTTTTAATTTGCCGGCCCTGCAGTTTCTGCAGCACATTCCATAGATAAATGGTCCTTGTCCTCCCCCATGTGAGAGCCAATGGGTGACAGAGTGACAAATGGAGCTGGCTGCCCTGCCCAGTGAGCAGAGATTATTGTCACTCACTGTAGGGGACGGGATTAATGACCTGGACCCAGTGGCAAAGGCTAATCATGGGAGATTAGGCGACGGAAATCCTGCAGGTATTCAAGGAAGAAAAGGGGGCTCCATCTGCAGGTCTACAAGGACGTGGTATTACCTTTGGTAATGGGATGGTGCCCGTTTAAAAGGCTCGGTGCAAAAGTTCAACATGTCTTCTCTGCTTAATTGATCATTCTTTTTCTGGTAACTAGTTAAGTCAAATCTTCAGATAGCAGTGTTTTTGCTGTATGCCGTTGATCACATGATCTGATTTCCACGGTGGTGGATAAAGGGGACATTTATGATGTTTTTTTTAATCACACAAGCTTAATGCAATCCATTGTGTGCATGAAAAGGGAGGGAGGGTGATATTGCCTGAAGCCACTTGAGAGTTTCACTATAAAGAGAGATTTGTACACGGACTATCTCTCATCCCTTGCCAACACCTTGGGAATAGCCCTTATGAATGACCCAATTACGTGCCATTTGTTTTCATGAAAACTTCGCAGGGCACCAATACTCTGAGCATGATAAAGAACTGAGCTGAAACTGCTTTGTGGCCGTATATACACAATGTGGTGGAATTTACAGTTTACTTTGTCATCCAGATCCACCTTGACCGAATTTGTGATGGTAACTGTACTTGGACCAACAAAAAGGAAGGGGGTTGAAATTCCCCAGAGACTCCAGTAATACATTCAAACAGCTCAATTTAGCAAACAAACTTTCAAACACTACTTGTAGTTTGTTTTTATGGCAATCATAAATCTTTTTAGCTGAACAGCTTAATAAATTATTCATTTGTTTAACTGATATTGTATGAAAGTGTTACAGTGACTTAGTGGTTAGCACTGTTGTCTAAATAAGGTTACTGATTTGAGTCCCGGCTGGACCAGGTGGCCTTATGTGTGGAGTTTGCATGTTGTGGCTGGAAGAGCAATTGGCGGTTCATTCTGCTGTAGTGACCCCTGATAAAGTAAATCTGAGAATAAGCTGATGAAGAGTGAGTGATACTGTATGTAACTGAAATAAGAGACATTCAAAGATTGATATTCAAAAAAAAATCTGGAAATTCACCCAATCTATATCATAAATGCTCTTTATTGAGCTTGAGAATGAGTTCCCTATAAATGTTTACTCTTTTTTGCTAAATATTTATATTTTGTCTTGTTTCTATTACCTATTTTTCTCTCTAATGTATGCTGACTTTGCTATCTTTTAGAGTAATGTGTCCATCAAAGTGTTTTATATGCTGTATCGTAGTGTTTTTTCTTTAGCTACTATGATATGGTATTGATAGCTGATGAGCAATATTAATTTTCTCTCCATTTTTTTGTGATGCTCGTTGATGTCATTGTACAACTTGTAATGAGGAACAAGATTGTCATAATTGGTCAGCATTACATTAAATATTTAAACCCAAAGATATGACGCTGATCAAAACAATCTGTTATTGGTAACTTCACATGTCAGTCAGATGACTTCTGGAACATCAATTTCAGTTTCAATTATTGCATCTATTGTGACATGATATCTTGCTTCTAATTATATATATATATATATATATATATATATATATATATATATATATATATATATATATATATATATATATATATATATATATATTTACATATACACACACACACACACTCACTGGCCACTGTATTAGTTACACTTTACTAGTACTGGGTTGGATCCCTGGTACCCCTTCAGAACTGCCATAATTCTTCGTGGTATAGATTCAACAAGGTACTGGAAATATTTCTCTGAGATTTTGATCCATATTGACATGATAGCATTATGCAGTGGCTGCAGATTTGTCGGCTGCACATCTAAGATGTAAATCTCCCGTTCCACCAAACCCCAAAGGTACTGGATTGAGATCTGGTTACTGTGGTGGCTGTTTAAGTAGTGAAACCTTAACTTGTCATGTTCAAGAAACCAGTCTGAGAGGATTCACACTTTATGACATGGCATGCTATCCTGCTGGAAGTAGCCATCAGAAGATGGGTACACTGTGGTCATACAGGGATGGACATGGTCAGCATCAATACTCAGGTGGGCTGTGGCATTGACACGATGCTCAATTGGTACTAATGGGCACAAAGTGTGCCAAGAAAATATCCCCCAAACCATTACACAACCACCATCAGCCTGAACTGTTGATACAAGGCAGGATGGATGCATGCTTTCACATTGTTGACGCAAAATTTTAATCCTACCATCTGAATGTCGCAGCAGAAATCGAGACTCATCAGACCAGGCAATGTTTTTCCAATCTTCTATTGTCCAATTTTGGTGAGCCCGTGTGAGTTGTAGCCTCAGTTTCCTGATTTAAGCTTGACAGGAGTGGCACCCATTGTGGTCTTCTGCTGCTGTAGCCCATCTGCATCAAGGTTGGACGTGATGCTCTTCTAAATACCTAATATAATGAGTGGTTATTTCAGTTACTGTTGCCTTTCCATCAGCTCGAGCCATTCTCCTCTGACATCAACAATGCATTTGGGCCCACAGAACTGCTGCTCACAGGATATTTTTTTTCGGACCATTCTCTGTAAACCCTACAGATGGTTGTGCCTGAAAATCCCAGTAGATCAGCAGTTTCTGAAATACTCAGACCAGCCCGTATGGCACCAACAACCATGCCACATTCAAAGTCACTTAAATCAGCTTTCTTCTCCATTCTGATGCTCGGTTTGAACTGCAGCAGATCATCTTGACCAGGTCTACATGCCTAAATGCATTGAGTTGCTGCCACGTGATTGGCTGATTAGAAAATTGTGTAACGAGCAGTTGGACAGTTGTACCTAATAAAGTGGCCGGTAAGCATATATAAATAAATCTTTACTAATAATATAATCTTTCACCGATATTGATGATCAAATGACCTTAGATGCACATGCATGGTTCTAAATTTTAAAGTCGGAGATCTGAAGTGCACAATGCAGAGGGTTATGTATTCTGATGACCATGAATCAAAAAACACTTTGCAGACAATCTCTGGCACAAACATTAAAAGCCAGAACAAGAAATAACACAAACTGACACTCAAAACAATTCCATGCATTATTACTGGCTCTACATGCATGTGCGCAGGGCTGGCAGGGGGGCACAGACGCAGGGTATAATCCTGGTTTTTACTGCGGGGGCAGAAGGCATGTGGTGCTCGACTGCAGACTTTCTCCCAGCAGCAGCTGTGACACCATCTTTGTATCTTAAGGTGCTGCCTAATCACCCTTGCAACTCTAACTACATCTCTCATGTTTTCAATCAGCCAGGCCCATAAATTATTGTCAGCAGTAATCACAGTCGTCCACTCAGGGCCCGCTGAGGGGTCTTTGCCTGTCTGCGTGCATCGATTCAGTCTTTTCTGGCACTAGACTAACACATCTGAGGGGTCTGAGCTCTCGCCAAACCAACATACCACTGACAGCACTGGAAACGAAGAGGTCTCTCGGAGGAGGTGGTGTTAATGAAAATGATTAACCTATCTGCACAGTGCTGGATAACAAAATCAGAGCTCATTACATCAAATCTGACAGGCCCGGCATGTGAAATTATTTAGACCGAGTGCGGTGCTGTTCGCGCCGTCCCTCAGCCCTGGCTCAATGTGTTGATCTCTGATTTTAAGTCGGTGAGGTTCAGTCTTTCGCAGCATGCTACTCCATTCATTGATTCTTCAAGTGTATGAATTAAAATACACTGCAAAAATAGCCATCTTAATACAAGAAATTAATGATTTAAGAAGATACTGACTAGCAACACAAGTAAAATTAACTAAGTTCATTTTTGAAACGATTTCTTGAAATAAGAAAACTTAACTAGGCTTTAGTAAAGATTTTCTTTTAATGACTATTATAACACTTTTTCCAAAGGTCTTAAAACTAGAGTTAGTAAACAGAAGAATTCTGTGCTAAACTGAGCCTAAGTGTTTATTCATTCATTTTCTTTTTGGCTTAGTCTCCACAGCGGAATGAACTGCCAACTTATCCAGCATATGTTTTATGCAGAGGCCCTTATAGCCGCAAACCAACACTGGGAAACATCATGGACACTCATTCACACTCATACACTACAGACAATTTAGCCTACCCAATTCAGCTATACCACATGTCTTTGGACTTGTGGGGGAAACCGGAGCACCCGGAGGAAACCCACGCAAACATGAGGAGAACATGCAAACTCCACACAGAAACTCCAACTGACCCAGCCGGGGCTTGAACCAGCAACCTTCTTGCTGTGAGGCGACTGAGTGTATGTTTTTGCTCAAAATAAATCAAATCAAGATACTTCTATTAATTAAATTAACATCACACATACATATTGTTCACAATTTTTAATTCAAATTAAGACTTGACAGTAGTTATAATGCTGGTTTTTATTGAATGTACTGCAATTACAAGTGGGGTGACACAGTAGCTAGGCAGTTAACACTTTCGCCTCATAGCAAGAAGGTCACTGGTTCGAGTCCCAGCTGGGTCAGTTGGCATTTCTTTGGGGAGTTTGCATGTTCTTCCCGTGTTCGCGTGGGTTTCCTCCAGGTGCTCTGGTTTCCCCCACAGTCCAAACACATGTGCTATGGGTGAATTTAATCAACTAAATTGGCCGTAGTGTATGTGTGTGAATGAGTATGTATGGATGTTTCCCAGTACTGGGTTGCAGCTGGAAGGGCATCCGCTGTATAAAACATATATTGGATAAGTTGGTGGTTCATTCGGCTGTGGCGACCCCCTGATGAATAAAGGGACTAAGCCGAAGGAAAATGAATGGATATATGAAAAAGTATTAGTTTGATTGCGTAAATAGCCAATCTTTTTAGTTATATCATCTAAAATAAAGCCTTAAAATACAACGCTGGTCTTAAATTGTGTCTCTTAGGGTGCTTTCACACTAGCACTTTTTCCACACCCGGGTTCGTTTGACGTCAGAGTATGATACATTTACAGTAGCTAGTGTGAACGTGTCTTTCCAACTCGGGTGCGCACCCACAAACTGTACCCGAGTCCGCCTGAAAGAGGTGGTCTGGGGTGCGGTTTGCTCAAACTCTGGTCCGGTTCACTTCTAGTATGAATGCAATCATTCCAAATAACGGAAGTTAACCGCCCACTGTACAACAAACTTTAGTTTTCATAACGTTCATTCGTGTGTGTGTGTGTGTGTGTGTCATGTACTGTATCTTTGTGACAAGTGGGACTGAGCCAGGGCAAGCACAGTGATAATGTCTGCTTGTCTCCTCCAAAAACAGCTTCTGCAGATATCACGTTATGTTCTGAACGTTTGTAATATTTTTTGTAGCAGACAGTCGCAAGTCACGTCAACAATGTCCGTACGTTTTTCCATTTTGGTGCTTCAAAGAGCATAGAATCACCAAGAGGCGACACTCTGTTGCTGTTTGGGAAAGAGCCACTAGATGAGAGCGCGTCACACGGCGGCAGCCATTTTGGAATGAAAATTCCAATAGAACAGCAGCACAGACAACTAACGTTAGACAGAATGAATTACAATATTGAGTTAAATATGAGAGTATGAGTTAAAATACTATATATATATATATATATACTCAGCATGAATGAGTACACCCCCTTTGAAAAGTAACATTTTAAACAATAGCTGCGTCCCAAATCGCATACTTATGCACTATTCTACGCCATTTTGTAGTATAAATAGTGTAAGAAGTACGTTCACACTAAAACTCTAAACTCTACTCTCGCACTTTAATTACCCGGATGATGCACTAATTCAGCCGATAAAATGAAGTGTGTAATGATGGACACTTCACGCACTCAACGACCGCAGCTTTGCTCACATAGCGGAAGGGGCGGAGCTATTGGGCGCATATGTTGGATAACAGAGTACATGCCGAGCTAGTATTTTTCCCATTCTGATAAACTTCCGGTGACCTGTTATTGTGAGTTTTTTCCATTTTATACGGTTCCTTTTACAGCATCGAGGTTGTAATGTAATTGAAAATACATTCAGGCAAATAAACTTTGGCATTCATTTAATTGTTCAAGCGTAAAACGAGACAAAAAGCTGTTTACTCGCACGTGACCATCAGAATCGGCAGGCTAGCGCAGAAGCTCCATTTTTGCATTGGCATACAATTGACCGGAAGCACTTAACCCAGGTTACTGGCAAATTTAAAGTCCTATTAGCATGCTTCGGCATGTACCCTACTCTATTTATTTTGGATTGTGAAAGCAAAATTCTCCTACAAGATTGATTATAGCGCCTCCCGATGGTGAATGCGGTTATACTCATGGCAAGTATTATTTGATAGTTTGGTCATTTATTTCACTGATTTGGCAACCGCCAAACGTCATCAGGGAAACAGTTTGAATTTCCACTTAGTAAAAAACATTAGTGCTCCATTTGGGACGACACTACATACATATACTATGCTGTTGAGTGTGTAAGTGCATAAGTACATTGTGCATGAGTGCATAGTGTGCCATTTGAGACGCAGCTAATATCTCAATGAAAACAGACAATTTCCAAAATCTTGACAAGACTAAGTATACTATATCTGGTATCTAAAATATCTTTTTTTACTTATAACATGAAAGTAAGGTTAACAAAATAATTTGGATTACTATTTTATTTTTTAGCTTTACTCAAATTAGAGTGATACAAAAACTGAGTATACCCCACAACAAAAACTACTTTATCTAGTTTGTATGGCCTTCATGATTTTTTATGACAGCATAAATATAAAAAATGATGAATTTATGTGTCAGAATTCAATCATTTTGGACAGTGGCTTTTTACATAAAAACTGTTTTATTCTTTCTTTAAGAGACAACACTGGAAAAATACTATTCTAACATAATACTGCAACAAAAAGTACTGTCAATCTGTCATCAACAAATTATGCCAGTGCATAAACTATTAAATTAAAGTAATTTAAAGAAATTTCACCTAAAAGTGACAGTTCCAAGAAAGCAAATATGGTTAAAATATATTAAACAAGTCTGTAAAATTAAATATAAAAGTGCTGATAGCCAGTCTTTGATTGTACTGTGAGTGTTGTATTGTTGTCAATCAGGATGTATTTCAGCTTTAATGCGCTTTTTAAATAAATAAATAAAAAACAAAGCAGCTGCTTGCCATCGCGACGGCAATAAGATCCAATGGACGGCCGATCGCTTTCACTCTAAAATGGCGGAATCGCGAGGCTGTTGCTGGGCGCTGCTGTTGCAATGGAACGTTCTATTGAGTGTCGCTTCTTGATGATTCTAAGTACTTTGGGCGCATTGCTTTTGTGTCTGTCACCTAGCAACAGTGGAACACACAACAGCAGCTCGATGACGCAAGTGTATCGGGTTCAGAAGGAAAAAAAGACAATTGCTGCGTCCCAATTCGCATACTTATAATACACCCTAAAAGTATGTACTTTTTTTGTGAAGGAAAAGGTTGATCTTGTGCGTCCATCATGTTTGTAGTTTGTTTACACTTTTCACCCGCGTTTGTAGTTCTAAATCGAATTCATGTCCTACGCGCAATGTATTGTGGGCAATATCAGCGGTTAGAGTATGGACGCTTCTACACTTCTAGTTTTTACCGGAAATAGTAAACCATACGAGAACCTTTGGCATACTCTTTTCAACATACAACGATTTGGGACATACTAATTCTACTTTCAAATATTATTTAGGACGAATAGTATTCGAACTGGGAAGCAGCAAAAGGCTGTTTCTCAATATGCGGTCTTGCGTCCTCGTGTTCTCGTGCAACGTCATCATCAACTGCCAAAGTTCAGTTCCAGTACTTAAGACCGCAAGAACGGAGGACGCGTGAAACTTCCCGGATGTGTTCTTGATATCGAAAACGCACCGATGCAGACTTGGAGTAGCGAACTCGCTCTAGAAGTCCCAGAAGTCATTGCGACTGGAGGTGGAAAGCGCAGCATTTTATATAGACTTATTATTAAGGTTCAGCGATATCACTTATTTACCTCAGGAGTTTCCCTAAATGAAACGGTAAATATAAAAATTACCATGAAAGTTTTAATAAAGGAAAAAACAAATGAAGGGTGTTTACTTGTTGAAATTCGTATTAAAATCTGTTTTATTTAGATTGTGCAACAGATATCTGCACAAGTCTTTATGCATAGCATATATATTCAAAAAGGGGAAGAACAATAAATCATTGTATATATGCTGTAATGTTTAAATAATTTTCCATTAAAAACGAGTGAAGGTCACGTGACCATCAGGAAGAATGCAGCATCTCATTCCTCAGAGTATATGTTCTCTGTTCTCATGGTCTCCTCAGTTTGTTCTTCCGAGGACACCTGGCAAGATCGGTCTCCACAAGAATACAAGTCCGATCTCTGCGTTCTTGGAATTGAGAAACAGCCACTGGCGTTTTTAATGGAAAATTATTTAAACATTACAGCATTCATACAACGTTTTTCCCCTTTTCAAAATATATACTATGCATAAAAACATTATAAATATATGTAGCACAATACAAATAAAACAGATTTTAATATGAATTTCTGCAAACAAACACCTTTAATGCGTTTATGCCTTTATTAAGATTTTCATGGTAATGTTTAATGTTATACTTTCACTGTCTCATTTAGGGAAACACCTGAGATAAATAAGTTACATCTCTAAACTTTAATAATAAATTTATATAAAATGCTGCGCTTCCCACCTCTTTTATTCAGCCGCAATGATTTCTGGGACTTCTCGAGTGTGTATTCTGCTCAAGTCTGCATCGATGCATGCTCGATATCAAGAACAGATCCGTAGCAATTTTGCAAATAAAGATAATCTTAAAAAAATCAAAACAATCTTACACAATATGATCTTGCAAAGTATTGTATTCTTAAATCTAGACCAATAACACATTTTTTTGGTAAGAAATAAGATTGTAACTCTTGAATAGATAAGACGTTTTTGCAGTGTAAAATGGAAGTAAATGCATCTCACTTCTAGTTTCTAATAAACTCATCCGGTGCCTTTGGCAGGCAGCCCAAGTACTCACAGCACAGCCTGCCTTTTTCACCAGCGCACACTTTTCTTGCACTGTGAAAACTGCCAGCATGGGGTGGCACAGTCACTTCTGGCGAGAGGATGCTGTCAGTCTAGATCAGTGAGAAGCAGCCTTCGATTTCAATTAACTCTCATCTGCCCTAGACAGTCACCATGACGGCCACGTTAAGTCAAGAAGCAGGTGGGTGGAGAAGGGATGAGAGATGGTGTAAAAATCATACCTGTCATCGTAGAGTACTTCTGTAATGGAGAGAATGTGGCGTTAGTTGTGGTAAACACAGCGAAGCTCCATGCATATGCTAGTTCAGTCTGGAATGGAGGATGGGAGCAATGAGGCATGTAATATCCTGGAATGGAGGAAATGGCTCTTTTTTCGATACATAATAAATTTGTTCTCGGCTCTCTGCTCTAAGTTTCTATTAGCAATGACGCTAATTGTCTTATTCAGAAAGGCATGAATAATGACTTTAAAATGGAAAACATACCCAACGGATACAAAATAAATAAAAATTATACATTATTAAAAAAAAAAAAAAAGGAATTTAATAAAGAATGTATAAATGTATAATTTTTATTTTAAAAATCCAGTTCAGGTTTGAGATTGGTATACAGTTTTTGACATAATTTAGTACACCCCTTTTGAAATTTTTTGGATCATTTTATCAGTAAATATATTCAATAATTTTGGTTCATTTAAAAAAAAAACTGTTTTATTAAACAGTTATATCCATTTAAATAAGAGTTTGGTCATCTAACAACTTTAGGAATTGAAAACAATTCAAAAACTTTAAAAAGTTACACATTTAAACTAAATTTGATAATTTAATTTTTTCTCTTAATTTTCCCTGTTTAATACATTTTTATTTTACAGTTTTTATATTTATTTTTTGATATTTTTATAGCAAATTTTTGGATGTGATCTTAAGTTTTTTGTCTCCAGTTCTGGCTTTGGTACTGAAAAATCTAATGTATATACACAAATCTATTATTGTAAAGCATCCTATAAAAAAATATTGCTTTAAAAGAGAGAGAGAATTTAAATGTGAGGGGTGTACTCATTTATGCACTGGATATGGTCTGGTTTTGACATCATTCTTTATGCTAACCAAGGCATTATTTATTTGTCCAGTTGTCCATATTTTTGTCCAAAATACAGTTATAAATACAGATATATATATAAAAACACACATATATATATATATATATATATATATATATATATATATATATATATATATATATATATATATATATATATATATATATATATATAGTATGTTTTTATTTGAATTCACTTTTTTAAATTCTATTTAGTCTAGTCACCAGTTTCTCATCCTTTTTAAATTATGATTATGTGCAGATTTCATGCTTGAAAAGTTCATTGATTCATTCATTTTCCTTCGGCTAAGTCCCTTATTTATCAGGGGTCGCCACGCAGCGGATGCCCTTTCAGCCGCAACCCAGTACTGGGAAACACCCATACACTCTCAGTCTCACACACACACACTGTTACAACTTAATAAGGTGTCTAGGGAGAAAAAACATTTAGGAAATTATATTATTACTGAATAGAAAGGGTGGATACAATCAAGGACAAACACTTTTAATACGTTTATTCGTATGTAAGTAAATATGATAAAGCCAGCAAAAGAGGGGCATGACAGCTTTGTAAAGTGAAACTGAAAATAAATAGCTGCTCACAGAAATATAACCAAACCAAAAGTCACAGGGGCAAAAAGGAACTAGAGTGGACCAAAGTAAAGAACTAAACAAAGCCAACTGCAACATAAACTACCAAACTAACACGATCCTCTCTAAACTTACAAAAAAATGTGAAAAAGAAACTGAAATCTTCAGTGTATACGACACCATAATAATTATACACTACAGCCAATTTAGTTCAATCAATTCACTTATACTGCATGTCTTTGGACTGCTGGGGAAACCGGAGCACCCAGAGGAAACCCACGGGGACACATTGGAGAACTTGGAAACTCCACACAGAAATGCACACGGAAACTGACCCAGCAGAGACTCGACCCAGCGACCTTCTTGCTGTGAGGCGACAGTGGTAATCACTGAGCCACTGTGCCACCTTGAAAGATATTTGTTACTTTTATTATAGTTATATATTTCTCTGAATCCAAAATAGATTTGAAAAAGTAATAAATAATGTAACAATTTAACTTGTACTGTACTTGCTGTATAAAAGTATAAATGTTTCTTTTTTCAGAAAAAAACACATCAATATCTCACATTTTAACTTAAAATAATTCAAATGAAAAATTATCAAATTTGTTTTTCATATATAGTTTCTATTTAGCAGATTACCCTCATATAATTTCTTAAAAGAGCTGTTATCTTTTTACAAATGATATGAGGTTGATCTGCTAAATAAAAAATATAAAGAAAAAGTATGTGAACCCTTTGTGATTACTTGGATTTTGGCATAAAGTTCACAAAACATATGTTCTGATCTTCATCAAGTCACAACAATAGAAAAAGTGTGGAATTAGTTTAGTCTGTTTAAACTGATACCACACAAATATGATATGTTTTAATGTTTGTTTATTTTTTAACACAACATGTAAACATTTAACAATGCAGGGTGGAAAAAATATGTGAACCTATGGGTTTAATAACTGGTTGACCCTCCCTTGACAGCAGTAACCTCAACCAAGCGTTTCCTCTAGTTACAGATCAGACCTGCACAACGATTTGGAGAGATTTTGGACCGTTTACTTTTTACAAAACTGTTTCAGTTTAGCAATATTCTTGGAATGTCTGGTGTAAATGGCTCTCTTGAGGTCATGCCACAGCATCTCAATCAGGTTGAGATCAGAACTCTTTTTGGGCCACTCCAGAAGGTGTATTTTATTCTGTTGAAGCCATTCTGTTGTTGATTTACTTCTATGCTTTGGGTCGTTGTCTTGTTGCATCCTGCAATTTATCCTGCAAAATGAGGCAACAAAGCACCTCAAACCATGATGGCCCCTCCACCATATTTTACAGTCGGGATGAGGTTGATGTTGGTGTGCTGTACCTTTTTTCTTCACACATAGCATTCATTGTGTGTTCTTTGCAAACAACAACATTTTGGTATCATTCATTTCATACACTTTTTCCACCCTGCACTGTGAACATGTTTACATGTTGTGTTCAATGAAAACATCTAATGTTTGTGTGGTATTAGTTTAAGCAGACTGTGTTTTTTATTGTTGTGACATTGATGAAAATCAGAACACATTTTCTGTACAATTTATGCAGAAATCAAAGTAATCCCAAAGGGTTCAACTTTAATTGAAAAATAAATTTACTAAAGACATGCATCTTCAATGTGAATTAAATCTATTTCTACAACAGATAAAGAAACAAACCTGTAATTACACTGTTTACACTGTGCTTTATTGCACACCCATAGTATCTAACAAACAGAAAATCCCATCTAACCCAGATTAGTGGACAGATGCCCCTCAACAGATGACGCGGTGGCGCAGTAGGTAGTGCTGTCGCCTCACAGCAAGAAGGTTGTTGGTTTGAGCCTCGCCTGGGTCAGTTGGCATTTCTGTGTGGAGTTTGCATGTTCTCCCCGTGTTCGCGGGGATTTCCTCCGGGTGCTCCAGTTTCACCCCACAAGTCGAAAGACATGCGGTACAGGTGAATTGGGTTAGCTAAAATTGTCTGTAGTGTATGTGTGTAAATAAGAATTTATGAGTGTTTCCCAGTGATGAGTAACAGCTGGAAGGGCATCCGCTGCGTAAAACATATGCTGGATAAGTTGACGGTTCGTTCCGCTGTGGCGACCCCAGATTTATAAAGGGACTAAGCCAAAAAGAAAATGAATGAATGCCCCTCAACAATAAACAAACAGGGCTTTTGGAGATGAATTCTGGAGAAATGTGGAGGTGTTCTTCAAGGGAGCAGTATGAGATCACAGTCTGGGGAGAGGAGGTGCTGCCCGAGGTTGTTTACCTGAGCTCCTGAATCAGGGGGGATTCGCTGTGCTGCACCCTTGTTGGGCAGGAAGCTCTCAGTGGGGAACAGCCTGAGGTGGAGGGTGGTAAACATGGCCATCCCAGCAGACTCCACAGGAGCTCCAGCAGACACCTGACGATTACAATGGATAACAATGGTGAATCTCTTAATACAGTATACATAACTGGCGAAAAAAAAACATGATACAGCAAGAATGTTTAAATCAAAGAGTTTAAGATGTGCCCCTAAAGATTACTGATACATTCTATAAAATATGACTGGGAAAATCATGTCTTTGTGATGCTACAAGTGTATCAGTTGAGATTAAAAGATCCTGTTAAATGAGAACAAGATGTGGGTTCAAACTCTTTGTCATTAGTTAAAACCATTATAATAAAGAAAGCCAACATTCTGTATACAACACAAAGCTTCCTTAAAGGGCAAATAAGATACAGAAGGGAACAACTAAAACAACTAAGACAAACATATAAATTAATGCAACTATAAAGACAAAGATACATATAAATAAATAATGTATGTATTATCCAGTATGTATATATATATATATATATATATATATATATATATATATACATATATATATATATATATATATATATATATATATATATATATATATATATATATATATATATATATATATATATATATATATATATATATATTGTGTGTGTAGGAACATCTGCCTTTACATACACATAAAGCTCAATAAACTTTTAAACTTTAATCCATAGGGTTTGATATAAAGTTGGCCCACCCTTTACAGCTATACAGCTTGTCCGGTGAAGAATAGCAAAGAATAGTTTCAGAAAGTGGGTAAGACATAAACAAAAGGCAAAAAATAAAATAAACAAGTGAAAAACAGTGTGAGAATGTGGTAAAATCTGAAAAAATCTTTTGTTTTTTATGGATTGCTTTCGAAAACACTGTCGGTTGGGTTTAGGAAAGTGGCTGGGCGGGTCAATCGGTGCTTTTTAAAATACTATTGATTGGCTTTAGGGAAGGAGGAGGGTGAGTCAATCAA
Source organism: Danio aesculapii (assembly GCF_903798145.1). Lineage (NCBI taxonomy): Eukaryota > Metazoa > Chordata > Actinopteri > Cypriniformes > Danionidae > Danio > Danio aesculapii. The sequence goes on along the minus strand of NC_079452.1, from coordinate 50,032,246 downwards.
TCCCTCAGTCAGTCAGTCAGTCAGTCAACAGCGGCCCTGATGGATTTAGGCGAGAACAGCAGGCATGAATGGTACTTGCAAGAGAAATAGGAGATCTCAAACAGCATACACGGTGGCCTCTATTGAATTTGCAAAAAATAAAACTGCAAAAAACGTAGCTCCTGTGACGTATTTGGTGCTCTCCAGAAATGTATATAGGGATAAGTTTTTAGAATGAGCCTGGATCACTGTCTGTGATCTTAAAATCAATATCCAAGTAAAATTATACTTTAGACTAAATTATAATAAGTACATCTAACATTGGGCTATGCTATTGCTAGCTATGTTATTTTCAATAATGAAGTAAACTATATGGAGGTGCTATAAATTATAGCACAATGCTATAAACGGCTATAAATGCCACACAAGATGGTAAAAACACAATTCACATTAGAAACACATAAAAACTGAAAGCACATAAACAGTACCTTTTCTCCATGTGGTTTAAAGAAAACATATTACTTTGGTGAATAAAAAATGTTTTTACGTTTACCTAGGTGGTTAGATTTTTTGCTTTAAAGCAAATTAAATAAAACATTTTAAAATCGCTTTTTTTCACTTAAACCAATATAAATTGTACTTTGAACGAAAGACACAGTTTCCCTTTTTTTTAGTGTGCTGACAGATCAGATGATTGACAATGCCATAATAATAGCCATTTTCCATCAAACAAAAATATGTATGATTTTTTTTCCTTTAAGTTTACTCTCGTTAAACGCAGTAAATGAAGATGTAATGTGCCATCTGACTTGAATTAGTTCATTTTAATGTACAGTATAAAGTTAACACTTTATTCACATTGCACATTGGCCTCTGAGGCTCACAACCACCTTGTAATTTAGGATACATTCCTTAAATGTATTGTTTTGTCCTTGTGCCTGTTAAAAAAAGTTTATATCTGACACATAAGGGAAAAGGATATTTTTTTAGGGTAAACACCAAACGACCCTATCATAGAAATCTAATGCAAAACACTTTCAACGTCTCTAAGATCCTGCCAAGCACTTTGCATAGAACCAGACAGCACTACTACTTATAATACAATTCATTTGTTCCAGAATCAGCTCCAACAGCACACTAGATGTTCCACACTGTAAAAAAAACTCCTTGTGGTTGGCCAGGCTACAGAAGGCCATTGTACCAGCACTGTGGCCAAAGATCTACAATCTGGCACCTGTAAAAGCCATACTGAAGCAACATGTGGTCAAAAACTCAACTTTTCATTTCACGCCATTTCATCCTACGATGGCTGCCTGAAGCGATGATAAACACCACACCAAAAGCCCCATTCCCTTTTTGATTTAAGACTCTTTCCTCAATCCCTCAGTGCGAATATTCCCTGAAAACACCCTTTGTGCTCGATTCCCACATACGATATAAATAATATGTCTGTGGTTACTGTAGGTGAAAGTATGAACATACCACTAAACGGGGAGCTTAAGATTCAAAGAAAACAAAAAGGAAGGTCAAAGTGCTCCAAATACAGAATGGCAACTTACTATAAAGAGTTCTGAAGCCTTGCCTCAACGGATTACATCACTCCATTGTAGTTATAAGCAGGACACAAATGATCAGCGTTCGCTTCCAGAGGATGTGTGTCCGAGCCAAAACACAGTTCCATATGCATCCTGTTGGATCCATGTGTCCTTCATATCATCTCCATTCACTTTGTTCCTCAGCCACTGAATGTCGATCGTATAGCATTCAAGGCTCAATCTATACACTATTAGCTGTTAGCGGAGAGATGGTTTTCATATCCTGCTTGGACTCAGTTGAAGGAGTGAGAGGGACGGGGGAATTACTTGGCGTGGGTGAATTTAGAATGGTGAACAATGGCAAGACTTTTGGCTTGTAATGAAAGTGAAATTTAAAAAATTTTTGAAAATAAAAGCTACTCTCGAGAATACACAAAGGAAATAAAGGAATATAATGTGTTCACTACAAGTTAAGCACAATGGTTGTGGATTTGTGGCTTCATGTTCATTAAAACAAATGAGCTGTATTTCTACTTGCCACACAATCGAAAAAAGTAAGCAAGACAGATACACTCACTCACTCGCTATCCCTTGGCTTTGTCCCTGATTTATGTATAAGGTGTCACCACAGCAGAATGAACCACCAATTACTCTGGTGTTTGCTTTGTGTGACTGATGCCCTTCCAACCAAAAAAATCTAGGGGAATTACCAACCTACAAACTACCAAACATGTCGTGTTATGCGGTAAGATGCCAAAATCAATAGTCCAAAAGTAGAAAACTTAAATTTACCGTACACCACACTGCTTTTAATGCCAACCGCAGACGTCTTTGGCTAACAGCCATCAGAAGAGCTGAATGGAGTGAGGACCTAATTAAAAATGCTCGACTCTGCAGTTCTCATTTCATATCAGGTAAGGTAAGTTCACGCTATGCTGAATCATACACATTACTTGTTTTGGATTGCAGCAATGATTTCAGCAAAAACAGTTAGATATGGTTAATTAAACTGCGGACACTGAATGCTTAGAATGAAATGTAAAAATCTAAGTTCACATACCCTGCCGTACAGGTTCGCTGTCAGAATGCAGCTGTTTTGCTTGTTGATGATTACTCAGGCCTTGTACAGTTCCGTCCTCTTTCCTTGTCTTTGGCTAGGCAGAACCTCGGTTTTTAGCAGTATGTAGTTTTGAATCTGGTAATCATGGAACATTATTATTTCTTTCACATGACCACACAGAACAACACTGTAGGCATCCACAGACTTGTAGGCCTTTAACTTCTCTCTTGTAAAATCACTTGGAGTTTCAATGAGATAGTTGTATATTTCGGGCTGGATGCTTGGCCCTTTAGTCTTATCCAATATCCATTGGAAGGGTGCTAACGCAACTGGACTTTTCAGACGAACGCCGCTCACTTTAACGTTAATTTTGCCGAATAACTGTGTCACTGGATGACAAGCTGTTGTAATACGTTGAAAGCATTATGTAAATAATATATATATATATATATATATATATATATATATATATATATATATATATATATATATATATATATATATATATATATAAATAAAATATGTAATCAATATAACTTATCTCTAATACAACAACAAACTCTGAACCGCATCGGATCTCATTGCCTCGTTGTAAATGCTAGAGCTCCCATTTGTTTTCTGCACCCTTGATGTGTGTGCAGCCTGAATGTTTACAAACCGGTAGTTAGCCTATAGCCACAAGATACAAATATAAGTGATTTTAATATCACATTCGTTTTTATATATTTTTTTGTGTTTCCACTGTTTGTGGAAATATTAAATTACACTGTAAAAAGTAATTTGTTTAAAAAAAAAATTGGAATTTTATCGCATTAGTACTATTTACTAATGTAGAAAGGTAATTCTTACTTATACCAAAGACTGTAGAATACACAAGACATGTCACTTGTATAGTTTTGAATGGGGAAAAGTGTAAAAGTCAACATGGCGAATGAAGCCCCACCTACTAGTAGAGGAGCCAATCAACGATCGCTATAGACTGATGATTTACCAGGGGAGGGGCTCGGACCAAATGTGAGATTCTGCAGATTTTGTGTGATTCGAATGTTTAGAAATGAAACTAAAGAGGCAGTGTTTTTTAATTTATTATTTTATTGGTGATTCTAATATGAAATTTAATCGTAAGCTTGGAAAGCAATCTGGGAGAATTTGATGTTTCACCATTCAAAAAAATGCACGAGAATACTGCCCGAGAGGCGTTTCAAAGATGGCCACCGAGTGAAATTACTTGTTTAAAAGGGACTTTGCTTATACAGTCACATTTAATTAGGTCAATTATATCATCTTAACTGTATATCAAGTATTATTTAGTAATGTAGTTAAAGTAATTCTTACTTATACTGAGTTACATTTAGTTAGGTCAATTAAATCATCTTAACTGTACATCAAGTATTATTTAGTAATGTAGTTAAAGTAATTCTTACTTATACAGAGTCACATTTACTTAGGTCAAATAATTTATCTCAAATTTATATCAAGTATTATTTTCTTATGTAGATTTCTCAGCTGGAATTCCAAAATCATCAATGTTCAATAAGTATATACAATACCACAACTGAGTGAAAAAATAGCAACCTGAAAACCACACAAGGAAAATGGCAACTTTATGAAGTGACACGAGACACAAAACACATGCTTTTTTGAATAACCATTATAATATACATGAATATATTGTAATGACCTGGCCCACAGGACTTTAGCCGGGTGCATGGAAAAAAGGGGTAGAGTTATTTTATGTGTTATATTAGTTAAATACATGGGTTGTTTAGTTATAAACTTTATGTGTGTTTATGTTAAGTTGGCTTCTGTGTTTTAAGCCCAATATTTCTTTGGTAAATAAAATTTTAGTCATCACCATCAACGAGGGTTGTGTGTAAACAGTGGTATAGTCGTATAAAATGCTGTTCATGTTTGGAGCTCAGAATAAAAAGATAAACTGCTGAAAGTGCTGTCTCCTACCTGCTTATTCTGTCAGATTTCTGCTAACAGGGACACTCAGGGTCGTGCGGTGTATGGAACATGGGTGTTCTTCTCGCTAACACGTTAAGAAACAAAGTTATGCACCATAAATGCTAGTACCCTGCTAGCCGTTTTAGATTAATTAAACAGTCTAGCTAGGTTATTTTAGCTCCAGTTGCCTACATACTGTAATCATTACAATATAAAATGTCACCTGTGTCCACAAAATGGAAAATGTTCACTTATTTTCTCTGTTTACATTGTGAAATCGCCAGTTTGAATCCCATTCAAGTGGTGCCACGCGAGTGAATACACTTTCCGTTTGCGCATGTGCAGATCCCCCTAATGACCAAAGTGCGATACTGCATGGCTCCAACCTTTAGTCAAACCTACTTGAACTTCAGTACAGTTCACGAAAGTTCTTTAGTTTATCTCCTGGGTCCACGTAAAAGTTCACCTAACACAGTCAATTCAAGTAAAGTCTACAAGTTTGCCAAAATTAGTAGTTTACTAGCATTTCTCAAGTAGATTATGATTACTTTTTACAGTATATGAACCTTTATTACAAGATGGTGATGACATTTAACGATCATCAGCATCTTAAATATTTAAAAGTTTTTAACATTCAGATTTTTAATATGTATGGGAAATTATAATTTGTAGTATATAATCTCAGCATCAAATTACAAAACAACAACAACAACAACTAATACTGCTTATGCAAGGTGTTAGTGCAGAATCCATGGGCAGGACAGTAAATTTGACATTGTCCTCTCTTTTGGTTGCCATTTTTAATCTTTGAAAGTCTTGAAAACATTACCATAGTGTTTTTCTTTTATTATTTAAGCAAATAGGAATGCAAAAATGTATGTGCTACTCTCTCATTCACTGCAGGTTTACCCAACTGTGATGTCTTCTGCGGCTGAGAAACCCAGAAATGTAAAAAGGGTCTACAATATTTCTTTGTTGTACAGAACACAATACAAAAACTCTAAAACTAAATTGTGTTTTAAATAGACCACCTAGAAACTAAATTAAAGGCTGACTGAGATTAAATGGATGGTTTAATCAAAAATGTAAAATAATATTAGAAAGACTTCATGGGCCTTTACCATGGAGGGGGCACAAATCAAACTTTGTACCTTATATTCTACAACTTGTGTTCAGATTTTGTTGAGAACACTCCCTCAAATTTTGTAATGTCTACATCACTTTTCAGTGCTCAGTGCGACGAATGAGTAATACTGAATGAACAACACATGTTATGTGGCTTGTAAGCAAGTAGGAAAACAAGCAAATAAAAGATAGATAATAATAATAACACTAAGCAAATGGTTTTATTTTTAATCGGTTTTTATCATTTTTATTTGTTTATATTTTCTTATTCTTGTATTTTTCATTTCTTTTATATTTTTGTTTATGTAAAGTACTTTGTACTTTACACAATTACCATTGTGTATAAAATGTGCCATATTAATAAACTTGCCTTGCCTTGTTGGATGTGTTTGAAAGAGCACAAGTTAAAAAAATTTTTTTACACTGTTTACACCTGTATTAAGTGTAGACCCTTTTCATATTTTTGGATTTCTCACAAACGGAAGTCATCATAGTTGGGTAAACTACACTCTTAGAAATAAAGGTACACGAGCTGTCACTGGGGTGGTACCTTTTCAAAAGTTTGTACCCAAAAGGTCCATATTAATACCTCAAGGCCACATACAGTGCATCCGGAAAGTATTCATAGCACTTCACTTTTTCCACATTCTTTATGTTACAGCCTTATTCCAAAATGGATTAAATTCGTTTATTTCCTTAAAATTCTACACACAATACCCCATAATGACAATGTGAAAAAATATTTTTTGAAATTTTTCAAATTTATTAAAAATAAAAAACCTGAAAAAAAATCACATGTACATAAGTATTCACAGCCTTTGCTCGATCTTTGTTGACGCACCTTTGGCAGCAGTTACAACCTCCAGTCTTTTTGAATATGATGCCACAAGTGCCACAGGACAAAGAGTCCTGGTGGTTCCAAACATCTTCCACTTACAGATGATAGAGGCCACTGTGCTCATTGGAACTTTCAGAGCAGCAGAAATTTTTCTGTAACCTTCCCCTGCTTTGTGCCTCGAGACAATCCTGCATCGGAGGTCTACAGACAGTTCCTTTGTCTTCATGCTTGGTTTGTGCTTTGACATGCACTGTCAACCCTGGGACCTTATATAGACAGGTGTGTGCCTTTTCAAATCATGTCCAATCAACTGAATTTATCACAGGCGAACTCCAATTAAGCTGCTGAAACATCTCAAGAATGATCAGTGGAAACAGAGCTCAATTTAAAGCTACCCCCACACTCCTCCCCTGCCATCTCTTGAAACTGGGGTATCCAATGAATAGAAGTTAACAGAAAAACAAAATACAGTATCAAGTATCAATTGTAAAGTGTAAGGCAATCATTCGGGATACTGATCATTGCTTTAATCAACAACAAGATTTTGTTAGATGCTGAAGTCCAGATCTTTAATGTACTCATTTGTACCAAGTTCACTCGAGCTGTGGATAATTCCAACATTATAATGTCCTGAAGTTGTACCAACCAATTGTATACATCCAAATTATGTGGAGGCAGCCAATGATGGGTTAGTAGTTTTTGCAGAAGTTAAGCCAGCCAGCCAAACAGCTTTTTGTAGCTTGGTGAGGTTTAACGCAGAATTATCGCTCAGTACCTTTATTTCTGAGAGTGTATAAGAGCAGTGAATGGGAGAGTAATAAATTTTTTTATTCAATAATAAAAGAAAAACACTACAATAATGTTTTCATCACTTGTTCCATCCAAAGATGCTAATTTGAAACACCTTACATAAGAGTTAACTTGTTTTTTGTAAGTTGATGAAAATATATTAGACAAAGTATTGCTTTACAAATGTTCTTACGTTTACATACATTAAGGATTTAAGAAGCTGATGACCATTAAATATGTGATCACTGTCTTGTGAAAAAGGGTCTATTGTTCACTTGTGATTGGATTAATAAAAACGCATCTTAATAAAAAGTATAAATAGGCCTAATTCTGTAAAAAGGAAAAAAAGATGAACTATCCTTTTACTGTAGCTACTGTGAGGTATAAAAGTGCACAAGGACAAGTAAGGACAAAAAAGGAGAGAGAATCCCTATCAGGAACATAATGAAAGGCAGAAGAGAGGACGTACTAGAGGACAGCAGGGCAGACTTGGTAGAGGGCATCAGTCTCCTTTACTGTGCGATCACATTTCGCCATACACAGGATGAGTAGCCCTTCAGGTGAGCGCGGTTGTCAACAGAGACAAACTGCAGCTCTTGGGACTGCCCCAGATCTGACAAATTATCCCCCTACATCAGTCATCTCATTTGATTGTAGGAGGCATCCCGCGCCCCGCTCAGGGTCACACCAAGCAGCAACCACAAGCTGTTCATCTCCAGGTGTCCATTAATGATCTTCTCCTTGATGCCACTCTCAAGCACTGTACAGTGAAGTGCAATGCCTCACCCTGCTAATTACCAGTGAGAGGACAGGAAGCGCGAAACTCACTAATGCTCCGCTAAATGTCAAACAGCAAACTGCTGACTCTTTAGTTGTTGTCGAGGCTTCTTGTTTCGTTGGAGAGCTGGTGTTGGCTTAATGCAAATGCGGAGGGAAAGTACGTCTTTGAAGTTCGGGGCTGTAGGGATAGTTGACAAGGACAGGAACATGGAGGCGGAGTGAGGGAGAAAATGCTGAAAAGCTCCACCCCTATTAGCATATCAGACTCATTAGCATCCCACAGGCAAAGACCCCTGGGAGAGAATGAAGCCATCTTACTGTGAAATCTTATCCTCCAGATCTGAGCGTGCTCTTCATATCCTTCCCTTTAGCTGAGCAAAGTAGGACGACCTGTAGAGCAAAGCTTCCCGCGTTTCGCATGAGTAACTGCCCCCCACCCCTCTCCATTAAGCTGTTAAGCCACACAGTCAATTATCCTGGCTCAGGGAGGCAGTGGTTCATCCAGAGCCCGAGAAAACGATATGCTTTGGTGGACGGGCAATGAGAGGGGAGGGTGCCGTGAAAGTGTGTACTCAAGCCAAGCGCTTTCTCATGAGGAGAAGGTAAGGCAATTAGATGCTTCATTGCCTTCGGTGTTACATAAAATCTAAAGAGGATAAAAATGAAAGGCCATAATAGGGACATTTTGAACTATTATCACTTGGGTGTCAGATTTAGTGTCGTGGCCATGGAGCACCGTTCCTTTTATTAGGCTATCCTTAAAAACCTTGGTCTGGCCTCTTGCTGAGGCATTAAAGGATAAGTTGGCACAAAAAAAACTCTTTTTGAGCTTGAGGTTGATCTACAATTTCACAAAAAGAGATATTTACCAAAAACCATCATGGCCCTAATGATTTTTTTAAAATGAAAAACTCTTAAGTAGCAAACCTAAACATTTGTCATTGAAATTTTGTTTCAAGTAGAACACATTTAAATACCTGATCTTAAGGTAAAACCTGGAGCAACTCACAAGGTGCATGGAAACAAACTATACAAAAATGCCAAAACAGAGGGATGATTCCAGCAGTACTTGTAAAAAAAAAGTACTTAGATAAATAGATAACACCTAACATCTCAGTTTGAAAGTCTTCCTCACACTCTCAGAAAAAATTGTACAATGGTGTACCAAGGAAGCTACAGTACAAACCCTTGTCACTGGGGCAGTGCCTTTTTATGTAACAGAATTGTACGTTAAGACAAAGAAACAAATTTGTACCATTGCAGTTTGTACCTTTAAGGACATGATTTGTACCATGTACCTTTGGTTTTTAAAACCTGCAGATATGATATTATACCTTCATCAAAGGTACAAATCTGATTCATGAAGGTACCACTACAGTGACAAGACACTTTGTACCTTAACAGTGTCAAATGTGTTCCTTCAAGAACTATGTAAATGCATTTTGCTATATCCAAAATGCATCAATTTATTTTCAGTAGATATAAAATACATTTTTAAACAGTGTTTTAAAAAAAGGTTTCTTATAAATGCACCTTTTCCATTTACAATAAAGAATAAAAAAATACTTTAACATAAATCAAAAGATCTATTTATTGATATGAGATATGCACAATGTTTGATTAGTTTTACAATACTAAAATGTCTGCATGAACACTTTGCATATGCAGGACTTTTGCTAGTTCACGTGGGTAGAGGAAACCAAATGCCAAAAGGTGGGGAAATCAATAATGAAAATGTATTTATCAGAAAATGCTTACCAAATGTTTAGTAAAATGTCTTTGTTTAGCTTACAATACCTATAGTTTTGTTTTACCAGTTGTTTTGTATTATAGAATTTAATAAAGTTTATGAGTTTCTTTAAACATATGATTTTAAAATGATGATTCATGTTTAAATATGGAAATTATTATAAATTATTCATAAAATCACTTTGCATTTCAAATAATATTTATTTTCATAGATATTGTGGTAAAGACGGAGTTGTAACTTTTTATGAGAACAATTGTGTACCAAATGTACCATAAAACAGTATGATAAGAGGTCTTTTCTGTACCATATGAGGTACAACTTTTACAAAGTTACAAAACTATTCCTTAAGGAACATTATTTGTACCACTGTGTACCTTTTTTTCTAAGAGTGCAGGGTATTGTACTTAAATCATGCACAACAGCTGAAAAAAAAAAGTTCAGGCTCTCTCTGGGGGTCTAGAGAACTCTGAATGTTTACTTTTTTTAAACAAGGATCCAAAACATGCAATGTAAAAATATTATATGCAACTTTTGTTATTATCTTTACTAAAGACTAAAATTATTCTAATATTTCTAGAGTTCACACTTAGATATTGCTTGATCATATTAGCAGATTTGGCATGCTGTCCCTGGAGGGAACCCTGAGCACAGAGATAATTAAGCCCAGGGCTACCGCATGGTCGATAAGCACGAGGGGGTACGAGATCAGGTAGTTCTTGAGCGCTCCCCCTGGAAAGGGGGGAGATGGGGTGGATGGGGAGATTCTTCAAAAATGAAGAAAAGGGAGTAATTCTAGCCAGGCTATTTGTAGTGAGTTTGGATTAATACGATTGGCTTACCAATGATTACAGATGGGAGACCAGCCGCGATCAATCATATCACATGCTCCTCTCGAAATTAAGCTGCGGTCACACTTGACTTTTCCTCCCATAGACTTCCATTCAAACGCACGCGAATGCGTCAGACCGGAAACGCAGGGTCATGCGTCAAGTTTCGCATGTTGCTGCGGTGCAAAGTTCAAGCTTGGTGAACTCTGACCTACGAAATCGCATCACTTGACTGCGTGAGATCAATCGAGGATCAAAACATGATCTCTCTGAACAGAAATTTAAAACATGGAGCAATCGCTCGCTTTTTTAAATGTCTAATCATCTTGTTTAATCCCGCCCCTTTCGCAGCGCCGCACGACAGAATTTCGCACACACAAAGCCCGGTGTGACCGTAGCTTTAAGCTACGGTCACACCGGGCTTTGTGTGTGCGAAATTCTGTCGTACGGTCACACCGGGCTTTGTGTGTGCGAAATTCTGTCGTGCGGCGCTGCGAAAAGGGGCGGGATTAAACAAGATGATTAGACATTAAAAAAGCGAGCGATAGCTCCATGTTTTAAATTTCTGTCCAGAGAGGTCGTGTTTTAATCCTCAATTGGTCTCACACAGTCAAGTGATGCGATTTAGCAGGTCAGAGTTCACCAAGCTTGAACTTTGCACCGCAGCAACCTGCGAAACTTAACGCATGACCCCGCGTTTCCGGTCTGACGTATTCGCGTGCGTATGAATGGAAGTCTATGGGAAGAAAAGTCAAGTGTGACCGCACCTTTAGTTGGTGAAACTTCACAAAAAATAAAGTAAAATCTCAGTTTCCATGAACCAAGAAATAACTTGACCAAAATATGTCCACAAACTTAGCATTAGATCGATTACATTATAATCTTTATTTAACTGTTGTCACAGCTGTATGCAAAAGAGCATTACTGAATGCACGACATCTCCAACCTTAATGGAGATGATCAACAGCAGAAGCAAAATAACACACCAGTGTCATTCCTGTCAACTGAAAACAGGAAACATGAGCCTACAATTTGCCCTGGCTTACCAAAATTGGGCAGTTAAAAGAAAAAGATTATCTAATCTGATGAGTCTCGATTTTTGCTTAGACATACAGATAGTAAACTCAGAATTTGCTTTTAACAAGCCTGGGTCAGTCATTGTATCTGCACTTTAGGCTTTTGATGCTGGTGTCAAGGTTATGAGTATAATTACTTTGCAAACTCTGGGGTGTCTATGATTTGATCATTGTAAATCTCCACAGCCTACCTGGGTATTGTTGCTGACCTTGAAGAATGTGCAGCTATCAAATCTGCATAAACTGATGTCATAAAAAAATACTTCCATGTCAATATTGGCCAAAATCTCTGTGGAATGTTTTGAGAAACTTGTTGAATATATTCCAAATCCAGCATGGTACAAACAATGTGTAGAAAGAAAAAGAGAGTATTTTAAATGAGTGTATCTAATGAAGCATCAATGTTTATGCAAGGGAAATATACTGTACTAAATAGTCACTATTCACTGACAGTTTTGCTTTTATACTGTACATAGTCATACTGGCAGCTTTTGGTAAAGATGTGAGGGCCAATGACATTTGGCATCACTGCCATCAGATCTAAAAACATACCAATCTTTTGATATAATCGGAAAACTGGAACAGTATATCTGGAAATCGTGAATTATGTAGCCAGAAGTACGTAAGGCTGCATTTTGTTTTTTTAAAAAAACGATACGTGCCGGTATGACGCCATTTCTTACGCTCTTACAGTACCACCTGACCGCTTACCTCTGTGTGGGTGGCTTTCCCCCTGTTGCCAGTTTGTCCACTTAGCTCGCCATGTACGTCGGTGGACTTGAGATGCAGAGAGAAGCTGACCACGACAATGGGGTCCAAGTCTGGTGACGAACGGTTCCAGAAAGAGGGTAAGACAAAAACAATGAACAAGTAAATAACAGGGTGATAATGTGGTAAAATTTGAAATCGTGGTAAAAAAAACAGTCAAGGGCTTTTCTTTTTCTATATTGCTTTTTAAAATTGTCTGTTGGGTTTAGGGAAGTGGGAGGGTGAGCCAATCGATCAGTCCTTCAGCCTCTCAAACAGTCAGTCGACTGCAGCCTGAATTTATGCGAGAAGAGCAGGCGCGAATGGCAATTACGAGAGAAATTTGCAATCTCAAAAAGCATACACAGCAGCCTCTGGTGGGTTCGCGAAAACAAAAACTGTACAAAAAACATAGCTCCTGGGATGTATTTGACGCTCTCCAGAAATTTATATAGAGGTATGTTATCAGAATGAGTCTGGGTTGAGTTATATAGAATAACAAAAAATTACTCAACATTTGTCATAGTTTAAGACAAGATTTTATTTATTTCAAAGAGTTTAGTGCAAACTTTGGATGTCAAAGAAACAACCAAAAATCTGCAAAGCTCCCATTCAACTGAGTGCAGATTATCAAATGCAATTGTTTATGTGGCAAAACAAGTCTTTTTCTACTAAGAAAGTCCATACAGATTCCAAAGGCAGATACTGATAAGATCAGGGCCTGGTTAATATATCTGATGACTTTGGGGATTTTACGATGTGGTCACATGTTGATTGGTCAGTTTGTATGTCTCAGTATTTGGGCTTTGGTCACATGGTCAAGAAAGAAAAACTGCATTTCGTTGCCTTGTACTTGTACATGTGTAATGACAATAAAGTTGAATCTAATCTAAAAAAAAAAAAAAAGATACAAAATAGGTGGTAAACTTTGCTCTGGCTCTTCTCTGACTCTACTGCTATCAGGCTTTCTTTGAGGCCTCAGGTAACTTTATTTTACATTTAATCTGGGGACAGTTATTATCAAATGTTTATATCCTTTCGTGTATTATCATTGTATACAGTTAATTTGTAACTAATTCAGTTGTAACCATAGCAAGTTATTGTTATTAAATATTTTCAGTGTCAAGTATTTGTGAAGTACTTTTGATTAAACGTCAACACTTAATTGCTCCATATTGCAATACAAAACAATTGCATATCATCTCCCACAATTTTCATTTATTAATTCATTCTCTTTTCGGCTTAGTCCCTTTATTTATCTGGGGTCGCCACAGGTGAATGAACCGCCAACTTATCCAGCATATGTTTTACGCAGTGGCCCTTCCAGCTGCCACCCATCATTGGAAAACATCCATACACACTCACATTCACACACATACAATTTAGCTTACCCGATTTACCTATATCACATATATTTGGACTAGTGGGGGGAAACCGGAGCACCTTGAGGAAACCTACTCGAACAAGGGGAGAACATGCAAACTCCACATAAAAATGCCAATTGACCCAGTCAAGGCTTGAACCAGCGACCTTCTTACTGTGAGGCGATCGTGCTACCCACTGCACCACCAAGACGCCTTTCCCACATTTTTAACTATTAACACTGCCCTTACTTCCGTTTTTGTTATAAGATTGCAGGAGGGTTTGACTAGAAATGTAGTTTTTCACCATCATGCTGATAACTTTTTAGTCATTCGGCAAAACTACAGTTCGAAGTGCTGTAGTTAAAAACCCATTCTTACAAGCTGTGTGTCTGCTAAGCAACCTGTGATGCACATCTGGACAGGAAGAGGTTTTTATGATTATTTAACAACAGACGGAAGCTGTCCATCTCAGCCGAGCACAAAGCCACAAAAGGCATTTTTTTTTCATGTGGTCACTGTGAAAAACACCACTCACATCTGAAACATTTCCATTTTCCCTTTCTTCTACAGACATCCACGCCACTCAAAGTCACCATTCCCCTGGGCAATGACCAGCAGCTACTGGTCCCATTCCTACAAAACACTACTTCTTCACCCCATACCATTAGCATATGCCATCCACATGGTTGGCAGTGAACAAAAAAACGCACTGTAGTCGACTCAAGCTTTTGTTTGAAGCAGCTTCAAAAGGAATGAGTGAGGATTTAGAGTACAATGTGGAAGCAACCCATTTAACAAGCTTCCCCTTGAGAATAGAAGAGAGGGGGAAATGTTGTAGACCGAAAATCTCCTAACCCCTGTGCGCAGAAGAGACGCTCAGAGTAAATAGATTTACTAGAGAGCGCCGGCTCATGATTATGCGAGTATGTATGCTTTGGAAGCGCGGGGTAGCGTGCAAACAGCCTGTGAAAAGAAAGTCATTTTCCATTTCTCAAATAACTGTACCTCAGACTTCGCTGTAATTTCACAATCTGCAAATCCCACTTAGCCTAATGGGAAAAGTGGTTGTGGGTTTTTTAAAAGGCAGCAATGTTTTCCCAGGATGTCACAGATAGCCTGGCACACAGATAGTCAAGCCTGGAGCAGAACTGTAGAGCAATCAAGAAAGATTTGAAAGATTAAACAGGAACCTAAAGAAGAAAAGAAGAAGAAAAAAACATAATCGCGAGTGAAGGAGCTATTCAATCGTAACCTTTTGAGCACATAGCTACAATGCTGATGTATAATAATGAGAGCGCCTAAAGGTGGGCGTTTAAATGAGTGAGCGCTGTCTAAATCAATAGGGTCTCATCTTAATCAATAGGTCTTCAGAAGCAGAAACGCTATGAAGATGAGATCACAGACGCAAACAGTTGTATCCCTGTGTGGAGAGAAGCTGCTGAAGTCAAGATCTGGACATGACCCCGCAGAGGTCCGTACACCGGGGGCTTATGTCACATGTGTTAACGTCAGCTTAGCTTACGATAAGATCATCTTAGGCTACGAGCTCCGCGGTAGAACTAGAACTACATGTGACTCACAGCTTCACGCCAAGCAAAGGGCAGCCATGCACATGTTTCCAAGGGGAAGCGAGTTGAATACATTTACACCTTGAGCAGACTGAGAAGGAAATAGTAAGTGAGTTGGAAGAAGATTGGTTACGGTTTGCCAATTTTTTTTTTAGCAGGAATCAAATTCCGAATGTTATGAGGTAATTAAAAAAATAAAAATCCCTTCAGGTTACTTTTTCCAGCATTCAATAAATGACTTTCAATAATAATAAATATACAATTTTGCTACTGTTGAAGTGTTGTTTTTAATTGGGGAGAAAGGGGGTAGTAACACGGGTTGACTTTTAACACTATCAATTTAACCACTTAGAAATAAGGTACATGGATAATCATGTATTCTTATGTGTGCTCTGGCTAGAAATATCAATATTTCACTTCAGTTTTCAAAGTTCATATTTAGGCAGCTTTAAAGTAATCAATATCACATTAGCTGACAAACAAGGGTCAGTAAATGAATGAAATAATTTATAACTACAAGTACCGTGTCGTGGTCTATATGTAATATACTTTACAGAGGCCGTTTACAACCATGATGCATAGTATGTGCGACAAGTGCTGGCCCATTGTTTGCAACTTAATGTTACATGACAAAACTGTCAGACACACACACACACACACACACACACAAAATGTTCAAATGCTTAAAATAGTTTAATTTACATTTTCCAGTAAAATTCCTTAAAAATCTATTAAATATTGTACAGTACTAAACAAGTTGGAATACTTGGGGTGAGTTTTGATTGTTCAGACAATAAAATACGATAATTTGAATAGCACAATGAATGTACAGTCCGGTCCATAAATATTGGGACACAATTCTAACATTTTTGGCTCTATACACAAATACAAAGGATTTGAAATGAAATGAATGTGATTTAACTGCAGACTGTCAGCTTTAATTTAAGGGCATTTACATCCAAATCAGGTGTATGGTGTAGGAATTACAACAGTTTGCATATGTGCCTCTTAATTGTTAAGGGACCAAAAGTAAAGCTGCGGTCACACTAGAAAAGGGGCGGGATTAAACAAGATGATTAGACATTTTAAAAAGCGAGCGATTGCTCCATGTTTTACATTTCTGTCCAGAAAGGTCTTATTTCCATATTGATTCTCGATTGGTCTCACGCAGCCACATGATGCGATTTCGCAGATCAGAGTTCACCAAGCTTGAACATTGCACCGCAGCGACCTGCAAAACTTGATGCATGACCTTGCATTTCCAGCCTGACGCATTCGCGTGCGTATAAATGGAAGTTTATGGGGAGAAAAGTCCAGTGTGACCGCAGCTTAATGGGAAAATTGGCTTCTCAGCTGTTCAGTGGACAGGTGTGTGTTATTCCTTCATTATCCCAATTACAATGAGCAGATAAAAGGTCCAGCGTTCATTTCAAGTGTGCTATTTGCATTTGGAATTTGTTACTGTCAAGTCTCAAGATGAGATTCAAAGAGCTGTCACTATCAGTCAAGCAAGCCATCATTAGGCTGAAAAAAACAAAACAAAAAAATCAGAGATAGCAAAAAATTAGATGTGGCCCAAACAACTGTTTGGAACATTCTTAAAAAGAAAGAACGCACTAGTGATCTCAGCAACACCAAAAGACCCGGAAGGCCACAGAAACAACTGTGGTGGATGACCGAAGAATTCTTTCCCTGTTGAAGAAATAACCCTTCACAACAGAGCCTTCAGAGATCTGCAACAACAGCCTATGGACAGATGAGACCGAGATCAACTATTACCAGAGTGATGGGAAGAGAAGAGTATGGAGAAGGAAAGGAACTGGTCATGATCCTAAGCAGTGAAGCATAGTGGTGGTAGTAACATGGCGTGGGCATGTATGGCTGCCAAAGGAACTGGTTCTCTTGTATTTATTGATGATGTGACTGCTGACAAAAGCAGCAGGATAAATTCTGTGTTTTGGGCAATATTATATGCTCATAGGGAAATAAGTGGATTTAAATGCAATGGCCAAGTCAGTCCCCTAATTTGAATCTGGTTGAGCATGCATTTTACTTGCTGAAGACAATACTGAAGGGAAAATGCCCCAAGAACAAGCAGGAACTGAAGACAGTTGCAGTAGAGGCCAGGCAGAGCATTACCAAGCATAAAACCCAGTGTCTGGTGATGTCTATGCGTTCCAGATTTCAGGATGTCAACTGCAAAGCTTTTGCAACCAAGTATTAAAAAATTTTGATTTATGAATATTATTCTGTCCTATTACGTTGGTCCCTTAACAAGTGGGAAGCACATATGCAAACTGTTGTAATACCTACACCGTTTACCTGATTTGGATGTAAATACCCTCAAATTAAAGCTGTCAATCTGCAGTTAAAGCACATCCTGTTTCATTTCAAATTCATTGTGTTTGTTTATAGAGCCAAAAATGTTATTGTGTCGATGTCCTGATATTAATGGAAATGATTGTAAGTACAAAATTTTATTCACAGTCAAGATATTTTGTTTAATAAGGTTACAACTTATCCAAGTTTCCGTAGTTCATTTTAATAACAGCACAAAAAAATATATTTATTATTTTGTAATATACTCCAGATTTCAAAAGAGCTTTAATATGAACCAAATACAAGGGGAAGAAAGAAATGTATATAATATACCAAAGCTTGAAATAAATCACTGAGTTACAGACATAAAGCATAAAGTATTCCATCCATTCCTTGGTCTCCACCACTGTGTCTACTGTTATCATTTCCCACCTAAAGCTTCTTAAAAGAGCCAAGAGAGCGTTTGCAAGATGCCTCAGAAACACTACTGAGTATCAGGCCTTTTTGAAAAGGCGCTCTAATCAATCAGAGTAGGTTTGCCCTTCTGAAGAGACAAGCCCAGTTTCCCTGCACTCATCCGTCACAAACAGCCTCTGCTTGTCTTCTTGGCTCTTTTCACACCATTCCTCTTACTCCTCCGCTACATGATGACTTATTATGTTTTCCACCGGCTCGATTTCCCCGTTCTCGTTGTTTTCACTTTCCCTTTTCTTGATGGAGAGTAACGATAGCCTTCTCTCTCTGATTTTTCCATCTCAACAGCCAAAAGAACGAGCTCTGCTTGTCTGGCAATGCGTCAACCAACCGGCAGTGAAAGCTCAGCACGCAGCGGCCGTTTAATCCTAATTTCTCCCTCCAACAGGCCTCTTCCGTAATATTCATCCTGACAGAAAAACATCTGCCCCATCAAAACACCTCTTGAGATGGAGGAATCAGTTTCACATTCGAGGGTGTTTTTGTTGAAGCTAACAGTGGGTGAGGAGAGGCACTTCTCAGCGGTTTCACACACAATTATCCATCCAAAAACTGTGAGGCACGCTTGAGCAAAGACAACGACTGCCGCCTAAGACGTGCAAGAGAAGCAGAGGTAATATTACAACGACAGTATAAAGACTCTCTAGAGCTGCAAGCTGAAGAGCATAGACAGGACATTAAAAAAAAAGCAAACAGTTGAATACACCAAGTTCATGCCGTTTCCATGGGGAATCATATTTTAAGTCTGTATTGCCTGATTAATGTTTATGACGCAAATTAATCATATTCTGACGCATACTGGGATATTTCAGATAGCAGAGTTTGTCTTTTCTCTGAGTAAAGCAGCTATGAGAAAGGATTAATGAAAATACTTGTTGGTCGTGTTATAAAACTCACCAAGGCAAAAGTCAAGCTCTGACCTGGTGGTGGATGAACACAATTGCAGCAGAGATGAAAACAGAGAAAGTCAGAAACTTGAGATGTTCAGTCTTGTTAGAGCTACAATTCAATCCCACCCTGATCAGACATTCATTCATTAAAACAAAATTACAGCCAGGCATGTTAGAGCAGGCTGAGGGAAGGTAGATCTCTGGGGGCCGGGAGCATCATTTATTTGATGAAATTACCTTGCCTAGTTACAGTGTATACACACAAATAAAGATTTAAACATTGCACCTTTAGTTGAAACACAACCCATATGCATCTAAATGAAACAATACAACAAAATAATTCATATTGTTTAATATTGGATACAAAAATATAATTAACCCAGTCTCATTTTGACTACGAATACATTTCTGAAGGTCACCAAATACGTCCTAGGAGGTACGTTTTTTTGTAGTTTTTGTTTTTGCGAATACACCAGAGGGTGTTGTGTATGCTTTTTGATATCTCTAATTTCGCTTGCGAGTGTCATTTGTGCCTGCTCTTCTCACGTAAACACCAGAGGCCACTGTCGACTGACTGTGTGACTGACCGATTCCCCCACCAACCCCCTTCCCTAAACCCAACCAATAGTGTTTTAGAAAGCACAGATTTTGAAAAGCAATACAGAAAAAAGAAAGACCCTGATTTTTACTCTTTTTACTTCATTCTCACCCTGTTATTTACTTGTTTGTTTTATTTTTTGGCTTTTGTTTTTGTCTTTCCTGCTTTCTGCAACCGTTCTTCGTCGTTCAACTAAAATTCTCAGACGAAGAGCCACTGGACAAACGTAACTGCAGAAAAGCCGTCCACATGGAGGTAAGCAGTCAGCTGGTAAGTATTTGTTTTAAAGACGAAATGCAGCCATATTGGCTACATAATTTGCGGACTCCAGACAAGTATATGGGGGGATGTTTTCAGAATTAGCCTATGTTGCTTATAATTGATATATAATTGTAAAAAAAAATCTAAATTGTAATAATGTGTTTTAAATAGAACAAAGTGCTTATTATATAGCATATACGTTAAATATAGACTTTTAGTTTATACTCCAAATATGAAAAATTTACATAATTTATTCACTTTATTCGTCATGTACGTGCAGGTGCAGCCATTTGAATCTTTTTGGCTCGAGACTTCCAGTCTCAGTCACTTCCATTTATTTTTAGACATTAAAAACAGCTCGTTGTGCTGCTTTATGTTGCAAACTGACTTTTTTATTATATGATTCTGCTGTCAGTATAGTCATAAACACACTTGTTTGTAGAGCAAGTAGTTTGACCATTTTCTGCGGTTTATTATTCCTAGTCATTTCTCCCATAGGCAACTGAATCGGATGTTCTAAAACAATCGCAAAAATGAGCGCACTTCCTCATTGAAGAATAAGGTCAATAATGAACACATACATGACAAATAAAACTAACAATTTCATTCAGCAAGATTGTGTTAAATTAATTAAATGTAACACTAAAAGCATAATGTGCAAAAGATTTAGATTGCAAAGAAATGCTATTCTTTTACACTACTATTCAAAATATCATGAAAATAAATGCAACATATAAGTATGAGAGAAATATAAGATTTGTTTGTTGATTGATTGACTGACTGACTGATTTATTGATTGATTGTTTGATTTATTAAGTAATTAATTCAATCATTCTTTCATTTATTCATTAATTGGAGCTTGAAATCAGCATATTAAACAGTACTGACAACGTTGACTGAAGTAAGGTCTGTGGCAAATTCAGCTTTGTAATGACAAATAAATTAACAAATCATTAAAAAATGCGTGTTTGGTGGGCATAAATTCCAAATATAATTCAATACACACCAATTCATAACTTTCCTGAATATGTTTTATTTTACATCTGTACTGTACTTCAATGCAAAGTAAATTATTTATCTAACATTTCACATTACAAGACACGTAGGTACACAAAAAAAATAGCTTGTTTAAACTACTTATTTAAAATGCACTGAATCAACACAATGTTTGAGGGTTTTTTGGGACAACTTAATTGTTTTATGTTTAATCCACTTAAATTCTTTAAAACAACTAAGTTAACTTAATTGATTTGTGTTGGGACAACATGAAGCAATTGTGTGAAATCCAGGATTTTTTTTAACAGTATAATGATAGTTAATTTATTTACAAGCATCACCAAAGAATGAATAATGCTTGCACTGCATTTATTAATCATAGTTCAACATTTACTAATGCATTATTAAATTTCAATGCTGTACTTGTTAATATTAGTTAATGCCCCTTGAGTTAACATGAACTAACAATGAACAATTGCACTGAAAAAAACGATTCAAAGGTGATTCCTTGGATTTGCTAAATTTATTTTTTGATTAATTTATTTATTTTAAGTGGTTGTAAATAATTTATTTGGGCTGAATTTAAACAAACAAATTAAGCTGAACCTTACTAAATTGAATTTGTTTGTTTAAATTCAACCCATATAAATTGTTTGCAACAGTTTTGCAGAAATCATTTTTTTCAGTGTGGATTTTCATTCACTAACATTAAGGACATGAATAAATATTAATTAAATTTAATAAACGTGTTGTTAATTTTTTGTTCATGTCAGTGAATACATTCACATGTTGCTATTATTTCAGTTGACAGTTATTTTGAGAAAACTACACCCATTTGAAGGCAATAAAGGCCCTCTTTTGGCTCAAAAACTGCATTATGGGATCTTTATCTTTGCCCCAACACCTTTTTATGTTCAAAATTGAACTTGTTAAAATGAAAAGTAGTTTATTGATATTTTATTTTATTTTAAGCTTTATATTATCTGGGTTGGCCATGCAAAATGTAATTTTAAAAACGGTTTTAAGCTACCAGTACATTTCCTATTAACTTACACATGTATGTCTGAAAGTGTAATACTTTTATTAACCCCTACTATGAACTTTACATCTCAATTTAATCCAGACCTTGCACACAGTTGGTCCACCAGTTCCCAAGAGTAAGACTGAGCCTCCTGGTCATTCGTTTATCTTAAATGCAGACTACACAGTGCTTCAAGACCTTTAGATCTTACTAGACTTACACGATACCATGCAACTATATCTACACAGACACAAAGAAGACCTTCCTGTTTGCCTCAAGCTGAACCTCAAGCCGGTCCTATATCAGACAATCAGATTCTTAACCAAGCCTACAACAGAAAGCCTAATCTAATGATGAGAAAAGAAAAGCAGCACAAAGGAACCGACCAACAAGCTTCTCTCTAGGAAGGCCCTGCAGGATTGTCGGGGCCCAGGAAAAACAAGGGTAACGTGAAGGTCGTTTAAAGAGCGCCAGGCTGTGTGGTGCTGGAGGGGAGCTGGGGGAGAGCATGCGGGGAGCCTGGCTGTGGATGTGTGACGCTGGGGCTGGTGTTCAGGCGCTCTCCCTGGTGCTCCTCATCAATCTCAAGCCATCCGCTGAGAGCCTCTCCTGACCCACATAGCAGCCCTACAGCGGGGAGGCCCCTTTCTTCCATTATTGATACCTCTGCATCACACAACTCCAGCAAACCTCTAGCATCACAGCAGAGGAGCCTCAAAGGTCAGAGAACCCCATGCGGACTTTGAGCCTGGAAGTCTCGACCACTGGACACACCATCTATGAAAATCAGATTCAAATATTATGTTATTTATGGATGTTATTTACTAAATCAGGAGCACTCTTTAAATAAAATACACAGATATAAAAGTCAGATGTTCAGTGATCAATGTTTATTTTCTAATATTCATTTTCAATTGGACTGTATTTATGGGTCAAAGATAAAAAAGGAGTTTTCAAGCATCTAACAATAAAAGTGTAATGTAGCTCTAATTTAGTTTTGCCATGCGTTAGAATATGTACATCAGTGGTGTAGTCTGGGCTATACGCATGTATACTTAGTATGCCTACTTTTTTCCACTAGCTCTTTGGGTATTACGACTTCTGAGGATCAATAAATGCGTATACCCTCAGTATACTCACTTGTTTTGCTGATTAGACTTCCCTAATTTACGTGTATTCGCATCCCTTAACTGTATACTAAGTGCTTTTTTTAACTCTCATCTTAATTTGTTGCAATTGGTGCAGTTTTGTTCATATTTTGCGCCATTCCCTGCCCCTGACGACCACGGCAGCTGTGAGAAAATTTCGTGAGTTTTTCAAAGTCTGAATGATGTCTCGCTGAATTGTTCAGGTAAAATAATAAAATAGCATGGGCGGGTTGGGTGGGTAATAGTACACCACCTTTTTTTTAGGACTACACCACTGATGTACATGAATGTGTTTTTTCTGAGCAAATCTAAATGAATGATACATTTTTAAGGAGGATTTACCGAAGACGCCCTCTAAATGTCATCCAATGCAACAACAGTTTACAGATCAAAATGTAAATCTTTACATATTATGGTATATTGAAAATCAGAATTGACACAATGAACGTCTCTATTTAAGGATTACACGGCAGCACCAAAATTTAATTTCTTTGTCACACCTGCCCAGCTTTCAAGAAATACAATTTTGTGGATCGTGTGTTATATTATTTTTATTTAGTACAGATCAGAATAGAATGTTTCATGTTTATATACATATATTTGTTGGAACATTATTTCACACATATTTTTTCACATTTTAATTTTACACTTAATTTGATGCAGATAACATATGTCCATGATGAACATGTTTTTAGCAGCAAATACAGTGACATTATAAATGTCAGGGAAATTGTCCTGATTTCATAATAATGGAAAAAAAAAAAAAAAATATATATATATATATAGACATATACAGCGGGGGAAACTAGTAATTACTAGTAATTACCATGTCACTATTGTTCTCAGAAAACATATTTCTAAAGGTGCCGTTAACGTGTTTTCATCGAATGTTGGTAACAAACGAAGAAATCCACATTTGCAAAGAAAAGCAACTAATTAGTTTAGAAATTAGGTTATGTGTAATAAAAAGAAATGACACTGGTAAAATATTGAACACATAAAGAAAGGGAGGTATGGAAAGGCAGTGAAAGCCCAGTCAGTAGCTGAAATCTCTCAGTAGTTATTCAGCAACCCTCTGCCATTCGTCAGTGTATATTAATATTAGCTGCTTCAGTCCAACGTCTACACTTCCAGGATGACGAAGATGAAACCAGAGTGGACATTTTAGCAAGACAATGATCCAAAACACAGCCAAGGAAACTTTCAAATGGTTTCAGAGAAAGAAAATCAAGTTGTAGAATGGCCCAGTCAATATCCTGACTTTAATCCAATGGAAAATACAAACTAAAGATCAGATTTGATAGACGAGAGCCACACAACAGTCAAGATTCGAACACTCTTGAAGTCTGTGTTAAAATCATATCTTTTCACATCTAGCTACATTTTTTTCTGCAAAATCTAAAAGGTCATTAGTAAAGCAGTTGGCTTTTTTATGACAAGCCTTTTAATGTGATATGTCATGTGCTGTGACAAAGTAGTTCTTACTTTGTCACAGCACATGACATATAACATAAAAAGGGGAAAAAAATCCTTATTTTAAGTACAAATGAAACAAGATAGTTTCTCCAAAATGAAAATGGTGTCATTATAAACACCCTCAAATCACTGCAGACTGTTTTTCTTTTTTTTACTAGACACAGTAAAGTGTTTTTTAATGTATTTTTTGTCCATACAATGGAATGTAAATTGTTGGATTATTATTACCAGACTTCCCAATTATATCAAATCAAGTACATGTATATGTTCTCAGTTTCTGACTGAGAGGCAGCACACAACAGTGCTCAGCTGTTGTTCCCTCACAATGCATAAATTAAAACATGTTTTCATCTCATTTTATGTTTGAACAACCAAATTAATGCTAGTGCTGACTTTTTAACTGATTATGTTCTAATTATAATCTAAGTATTACACTATACTAAGGCTACCTCTGAAAACTGAAGATACTACACCAACTGGCTTTTTACTTTAAAACGAGGCACAGATTTTCCTATTAGATGCTAAGCATCTAGCTGTAACATTTTAACAGAGCATTATTTCCCACTGCTTGCTTGGAAGTGTCAATGAGGGGTTAACACAGCTCTGCTGACCCTACTCCGGAGCTTGGTTTCACAACCTTGGGCTTCATAAATGCGGAGTCAATTTTTAAAATTACAAGTGTGAAACATTCATTCATTCAGGGTTAAAGTGTTGTTTAGAACATTGATAACCTGTTGATGATAGACGCAGGCAAAGAGATTTTAGAATGGACTAATATTATTTCAGATGTTTTACCATGTGGTGTGTCCACTAGTTTTTCCATGAACACCACCGCAGACCTCATGCATGATCTTTTATTCACAAGCTGGAATTTATTCAGAAAATGTGTTTCCATCGTAGTTTATGTCCAACTTCTAAGTATTCTACACTGTAAAAAGTAATTAGTTGACTTTACTTAAAAAAAGAGAGTAAACTGTTGCCTTAAGTTATTAAGTAAACAAACTATGTGCATAATTATAAAAGTCAATAGGATTACTGACTTTTTTTAAGTAAAACTAACTTGTTGCTTTTAGGGACCCAGGCTCTTTCTGAAAACATACCATTATATACATTTCTGGAGAGCACCAGATACGTCCCAGGAGCTATGTTTTTTGCAGTTTTTGTTTTGGCAAATCCACAAGATTGACTGACTGACTGACTGACTGATCGACTGACCCACCCTCCTCCTTCCATAAACAAAACCAATAGGGTTTTCAAAAGCACTGATTGACCTGCCCACTCACTTCCATAAACCCAACCGACTGTTTTAATAAGCAACACAGAAAAAGAAAAGCCCTCGCCTCATTTTTACCATGTTTTCAGATTTTACTACATTCTCACCCTGTTATTTACTTGTTTATTTTATTTTTGTTTATTATATTTATTGGCGGCGACACGGTGGCGCAATATTTAGTGCTGTCACCTCATAGCAAGAGGGTTGCTGGTGCGAGCCTCTGCTGGGTCAGTTGGCATTTATGTGTGGAGTTTGCATGTTCTCCCCGTGTTCGTGTGGGTTTCCTCCAGTTGCTCTGGTTTCCCCCACAAGTCGAAAGACATGTGGTACAGGTGAATTGGGTAAGCTAAATTGTCTGTAGTGTATGTGTGTGAACGAGTGTGTATGGATGTTTCCCATTGATGGGTTGCGGCTAAAAACATGCTGGATAAGTTGGCGGTTCATTTCGCTGTGGCGACCACAGATTAATAAAGGGACTAAGCTGAAACGACTTAATGAATATTTAATGGCTTAATGAATATTTATTGGCTTCTGTTTTTGTCTTACCCGCTTTCTAGAACCGTTCTTCGACAGACTCAAACCCCGTCGTCGTGGTCAGCTCCTCTCTGCATCTCAAGTCCGCCGATGTACTGTACATGGCGAGCTAACTGGACAAACTGGCAGCAGCAGGAAAGTCATCCACACCAGGTAAGCAGTCAGCTGGTAAGCACCAAAAGGAACAACGTCGTACCGTCCCGTAGCATTAGTTTTACTTTACCTTTACATTAGGTACGTCTGGCTACATAATTCGTGATCTCCAGAAATTTATGTAGGACTACATTTTCAGAATGAGCCCATGTTGCTTTTAAAACAACCAGTTTACTCACTTTTTAAAAAAATAATTGCTTTTTACAGTGTATTTGCATATGAGCCTATTGTCATTTCAATGAATTATATTTATTCAGTATTTCAAAATGTTCCTAAAAATAGGAGGATGGAAACATAACTATTGACTTAAAAAATGGCTACTTGTAATGCCCATTAGAGCTCATGTTTGTTTTCAAAGAGAGACAGTTGTAGAAGTTTGCTCTCACCAGCCTTTCCGACCTGGCAAATTAACTGAAAAAAGCATGCCATTTTCACCAAGGTAACAAATTAACCCAGCCTCTCCAGATCGCTTGATTTCCTTGGTAACACCATGCAGTTGTGACTGCTCTGCTGCCACGCATAGAAGATCTTAATCTCACCTTTCCCTCAGATCTTGTTAAACAAACTGACTGTAAAACTAGCTCCAAAAGAGAAATGAGGGGAGAAAAAAAAAGATCTCTTTGCGCCTGAGAGAATTCCAGCACATTTCCACAGCCCAGGCAAAACAAACGGAGCTCTATGAGCCAGCCTGACCGAATGGCACAAGTACAATAAACTGCAAATTCCTTGTTCCTTCAGCATCGCTCACATTTGTCTGTGGTTAACACCGCAACGACACAAGGCCAGTGCAAGACAGCCAGGGTGCAGCAAGGACACAAAGCTGACCTGGCCGTTCCTGGCCGTCTGCCACGTCAGGGATTGAGAAGAACAAACAAGGAAGGAGGAAGAGCTCCTCTCTCTCTCTGCTGATGTTGCTGTTAGACATGCCTGAGGTGTAGAATCAGCTGGCTGGCTCTCTCAACAAAGCCCTGCTTCAGTAAACAAGCGTCTCCTTGCTGACAAGACGTTCACATGTGCACTCCTCCAAGCATGTTAAAAGTGTTTTTTTTTCTTAAGCATTTACATACAGCGAGAGAACAAAAAAACACGCCGGTTTATTGCGCCATTGTTGTCGAACTGCAAGACAATGGCACCTTGAAAAGCTTGTGCTAATCTTCCATTCTGACAAGAACCAAGCGATGGAGTTAGGAGCTTTGGTTGGGAAACAATCGGGTGTTTGTTCTGCGCTTATGCTTCGAAATTTAGGATATGGTCTGAGGAGATAAACAGCACTCTGAGCGATCTAAGACTTGGACAGCACGTAACACAAATGGAGTCTGAATGTCCAACTATCACAGAGCTTTGGCACTTGAAAGGAATGGTGGATTTGCGTGGTGAAAACACAGCTTATCTTATTGTAGCTATCACAACCATTACTGCGAGCAGCCTGGTGACAGCCCGTGGCTAAAGTGTTTGGCTGATTTTTGTTCCTCTTAACTACCTCATCACTTGCACAAACACCTTGTTTAAAACATAGGGTAAAATGTTGCACGCTCGCTCTGTGAATAGCAGTCTTTATCAGAAGTGCAGCAGCTGCGAATGCATTAGCATACGTGCTGTGAGTCAGAATAAGCCACCTTTGTTGAAGTGTTAAACCACTTATGCAATTTTACAGCCAACTAACTGTGCTCTCGTTCCAAAATTTGGTTGCAGTTCATTATGAATAATCATAAGATTGAGATCGAGGGATCGCTGATGTGATGCGAGGTCAGTGTGTTTAACAGAGCTGGAGTTTCCTGCCCTCGCTTTTGCTGAGCTTTAGGCCAGAACATATTTTCTGAAGTGGAGATGGCTTCGCTTCTGATATTGGAAATTGCATACATTTCATAAAATTAATCAGTCTCATGAGGGATAATCTGAATAGCATTTGTTAAATATCAATACGCTCAATTACGACCTCATCTATCATGTTTATAATATGAGTGGGTACAGTTTACCACTTTTTTTAGTAGGTAAGAGCCAACAAAACATGTAGAACACACCAAGAATATCCAGCAAATATGCCATCAGTAATACAAACAATTTTTTCTTCCTTTTCATAACAATAAAGAGATAATTCACCTCAAAATTGAAAATGTACTCACCTTCAAGTGGTTCCCTACCCCTATGTACTTTTCAGCATCAATGCTGCCATCACAGAAATGCAAGTTACCACTGACACAATCCCATACCATGACAGATCCTGGGTTTTGGACTTGTTGCCGGTAATAGTATGGATGATCCTTTTCTTCTTTGGTCTGAAGCACACGTCTTCCATTTCTCCCAAAAAATACCTGAAATACAGATTAATCAGCCCACAGTTTCCACTGTGTGATGGTCCATCCCAGATGAAGCCCAGAGAAGTCACTGACGATTCTAGACACTGTTAACATAGGGCTTCCTTTTGGCACAGTGCAGATTTAACTGGCATTTGTGGATGTGCCTGCGTATGGTGGTACTTGACAAAGGTTTGCCAAAGTAAACCTGAGCCCATGTGGTTATATCGCTTATAGATGAACGATGATTCTTGTTGCAGTGCCGCCTGAGGGATTGGGGATTGCGGTTGTTTAGCTAAGCTTGCATTCTTGTCCTTTACACACTGAAATTCCTCCAGATTTCTTGAATTTTTTAATTATGTTATGCAATTTTGAAGGGTAAATATCCGAATGTCCCCCTATCTTTCTTTGAGGAACATTGTTTTTAAATATTTCAATAATTTTCTCATGTATTTGTTGGCAAACAGCAGATCCTCGGCCTATCTATACTCCTAAAGGACTAGACCTTTCTTGGATGCTGCTTTTGTACCACATCATAATTACAATCATCTGTTGACATCACCTGTTTCAAATTACATCACTATTTAAAAAATTTACCTGATTACTAGCAGTAGATTGCTCCTGTCACAACTTTTTTTGGAATGTGTTGCAGGTCTGAATGACAGGAAAGGATGGATATTTACAAATGATATGAAGTTGACCAGACAAAATATTATAAATATTTTGTGTTCATATTGTCTGCAATGAAATACAAAGTCAAAGTAAATTTGGAAACCACTATTTATTCATATGCATTGTCCATACTGTCTCAACTTTTTCTGATTTGGGGTTTTATTTTTAATTATAATTATACATAATTAATTATACACCAAAAACTTATAAATAATTTCAGATTGAGCCTCTTTACTGCTGTTTCTATTTTATCTACGATTGTACCAGGCTCTATACTTCACATTTCAGTATCAAATTCCTTATTATTTGTCAACTCCATGTTTGTGCCCTTATGAAAATTAGGAACAGATGTGTAATTACTATAAAGCCAACTGTTGAAAATCAAATAACTGCATAATATCTGCCCAATTACTTAAGAACATAAATGTGGATGATTTACACGCAGTACTTTCGTTTGAGGAAACCCTGAAACAGCCAACATTATTTCTAAATTAAGCCTAATGTATTTCTAGCTCTTTTGTTTATAAGTTACGAAGAGTTTAAATGCATTCATAACGAGTATCTGTAAGCATGTAAAGAACTAAAACAAACAGAGTAAAGCGGTTACATTTAGTAAACCACCGACAAAATCCTATTAGTGAACAACTCAATTACATGTTTCATTATGAAAATAAATAGTATTTGTGAGGAAATCCATCATCACTGTCAAGCTGGTTTACTAGACGCTGCATTAGAACAGATTAGCTGATGTCAATGAATGAGGTGAACTGAAGTAGATGAAAAAGATACACAGTGATAAAAAAATTAAGAGTCACATGCATGTAAAATTCTAATTCCCTTTAGATTTATAATTATAGTTTGTGTATGAGTAAAATGTAATTTTAGTTTTATGCTGTAAACTACTGTCTTTTATATTTAAATTAACAATAAAAACACTGTCATTTAGAAAAAAAATTTTGCAAATAAAAAGGTGCCTTTTTTAAACAAGTTTAATAATTATTATACAAACCAATAGCAATGTTAAGCTTCAATAGTATTAAGAACTCAACATTTGGTGTTTTAATTTTTAACAAAACTTCAGGTTACTGGTTACAATACTAATAACATATAATATTGTACTAAACGCATTCGTTACTAGGTAGATAAGTTAGCCTTTGTTATGCTTTCCAGCCCTTTCACATGCATGCTTGGGCACTTCTGAGGCTATGATTGCTATGTGGTATGTCAAACCACACAGTTTGCCTCAATTAAAGTCAACATGTAAAGACTGGGTTTCAATTTGAATCTATAGATGTAGGTCAGAGTTTGTAACAGAAGCAGACAGTGTGTGTAAGAGGTTTTGGAAATTGTAAAAAAAAAATTCCGCTTAACACACTACAGCCACATGAAACTACATCAAGCTCACAGAATCACCCACTATCCTCCCAAGTTTCTGTTTCGCTTTGCATTAGCTAGATCTCTCTTAGAGAGCATAAATGCCTTTCTGAACTTGCTTATGAAAATGTTGATTCTCAAAGAAAAAAATCTGTCTTTATTTAAATTTACAAGTACATTTCTCAAAACAAATTATGTCCTTTTTAAATTTTAAATGTACATATCTCGAAAAATAATGTCCTTATTTAAATTTAAATGTACATTCTTACAGTATGTTTGGCTTCCTTTTGTGGAAAGGTTGGATTCTGGAAGTTTATCTTGGCTACTGCAGCAATGCAGCCGCCAGCCTTCAAAAAGACAAAACAGCACCAAAAATGCTACATAAATATTTTATGACGCAATAACAATATTGTAAACATTTAACTTTGGATGCCAAATAATAGTTTTTTAAAAGACTAGAATTTATGCTACTGCTTGCAGAAAATCTTAACTTGCAATCTGACACTTGAATAAATTATTATTATTATGAATATTTTTAATGAATTGTTCAATTCAGCTTTCAACTCAAGTCTGAATGATTTGTTCAAAAGAAGAAAGCAGTCTTGCACAAATGATAAAGATTCAGTTCACACTTTATTTTGATGGTCTGTTTTGGAATTTAAGTTACATTGCATCTACATGCCAACTAATTCTCATTAAATTATAAGTAGACTGTTAGGTTGGGGTTAAGGTTAGTGTTAGTTGACATGTACTTGCAAAGTTTCTTATAGTCAGTTAAAAGTCTGTTTAGTAGCAGTATCAACACATATCAAGCAGACAGTCTAATACTCAAATGGACCATCAAAACAAAGTGTTACCCAGATTCAGAAGATTTTATAATGCATTTGAGTCTTTTTGGAGCTGAAGAATCTCTGTCCTTGTTTACTTTACATTTTCTTTTAATCGTATTGCTCAAGCGCTTACCCATACTTCAGATTCTTTTTCTAAACTCTTAACACAGACACACCTACAAAACACAATTGGCCAAATGGATCATTTTCTTCTCAAAAATACATTTAGTTATATATATACTAACTCTTCATTTCTAAATAGAACACTTTAGAACTCTTAATAATCTAAATAGAGCTCTTTTGCTGCACACACTAACTTTACCAATACTCTGGAAATCTGAAATTATTCTGTCAAAGAATAACACTTGTTTTTACTTCACAAAGTACATGCAGTCAATCAAAGTACACCAGGTTTCAAAATATTGGCTATTGTTGACATTACAAAAACTGCAGAGACTTTTATATTTCGGTTTTACATGTATTTGCATGCAATCCACCGTTTTGACACTAAATTTCTTAGTTGGGAACTGTATGTTCACATGTACAGTAATGTTCACATTCAAAAACATTCCAGTAAAAAGCAAATATGTTTTTTTTCCTTTACTGTTTACTACAGGCGGTACAGTAGAAACACGGTATGATAGAACAGAAGGTTTTACAGTATTGCTTACAATAAATCAAATATCCATGAAACACACAAGAGCATTCTGAACAAAAAAACAACAGCAAAAAGCCCAGATAAAGGGGGGGGGAGGGGTCTTAAAAAAAAAATCACAAAATTACTGTTTCTAATCTCTGCGATCTTCAGGGTTAGGCATCATGTTTCAATCAACATTACTCCTCAAAGTCCTCCTTTTACTGTATAAGTGTAAATGTTCCTGAGTCTAAGCCAGACTGGAATCAGCTGGGTTGGCAGAGTTTACCCAACATAAATCAGCTGTATGTCAATTATTCAATAGTTTGTTTATCAGCTGAGATATATTTTTGATATTTATATTGTTTTGAACTGATATCATTGCAGAGGCAGAGGCTTTTATATTGTATCTAAGGTTTGGAATATTGTTTTTGCTATTGTGGGGTATTGTGTGTTAACATTGGTAAATACTACAAAAACAATCCATAATTTTGTCGGGAGGCGTAGCTTGTCTGTTAAGAAAATGTAAGCATTGTGGTAATGTGTTCACTGACGGCATATTGGGTGAAAACAATATGAAGTGTGTGAATGGTATGGCCACAAAAGACCGATGCTGTGCTAATTGTGTTTGGAGTTTTGAAAATGTGACAACTGGTTGGACAAACGCTTGTTAGCAACTGAAAAAAACTGTTATGTAATAAAAAGAACAGCAAGTATATTATTCATTATTTTCAGCAAAATGAAGAAAGCCATAAAGTGGGTTTACATAAGATTTAAAGATATTTGGGTGAACTATTCTTTTAAAATATAAACACCACTGAAGATCATGTAGTTCAGCGAGATTACATCATGATCACCCTCTCCTGAAGATGACCTCATCCCACTCACCCTTGATGCCCAGGTCAATGAATCAATTACAATATATCAAGGGGAAAAAACACACTGACAACAACATTAGAGGTTAAAAAAAGCCTAATGAATTAATGAAAGGATCCACTAATCTGAGAGAAAATCCTCCACAGCTGCACACAATTAAGGTTGCGGGTCGAAGGTTAAAATGATCTATCTTCCCAAAAACACACAAACAAGAACAAGCACAGTGTTCTAAATGGAAAAATTCCAGCATCGAAGGGCCCTTTGGAGTCGGAACAATCATCGCCACCATATTGAGGGTTGAAGCATTCAAAACTGGCCACTTCAGAGGCACTTTCTTTGGAAATGGAAGATCTTGAAGTGTGCAATTGGTGGACACTTTTTGCCCTAATAAAAGGGTAAAGGGGTAATTGAGTGTAGGGGACAAAATGGTGTAGTAAACAAGTACCCATAAGCATTTTCAGAAGAGATAAAAGTGCTTTGGAGGACACTTGCAGTCAAGACAACCTAAACTGAGACCAAATCAAGATTAGAGCCAGAATGTGTTGAGACCTGGGTGTCATTTACACTAATGCATTTTAAAATGAAAACTTATAGGTTTACGGTTACGCTTTGTGTTTACACTACACTTGCATTTTTGGCCAATGAAAATCCTTAAGGGGCCTATGAAGTGCTTTGAAATGAGCATTTTTTATTGATGTTTGATGTAATCTCAACTGAAACAAAGGGTGAGGCAAAGGGTGGGGCATAGACTAGCTCCTCCCCTTTTAATGAAAAATGGCAATAGTGTTTTTTGTTTTTTAATCACAGCTCTACCAATGAGGTAGTTTGAGCTCAAGTGCATCAATTAAAAAGCAAATTAGAAGAATCTTGAAGGGGTGGGGCATGTCAGACACTAGAGAACATTTGATTGGTCAAGATTTGATGGGAAACTTAGGAGTGAGGTGTCATGAAATAAAATGCTTGTTTATATCAGCTTTATAGCTTCCAAAGGTGAATGTTGTCACTCTATTGTAGCACAGTGGCTTAAAACAAACATAGACTAATTCTGAAAACGTAGCCCTATATACATTTCTGAAAATCGTGAATTATGTAGCCAGAGGAACGTACGGCTCCATTTAATCTTTAAAATGAATGACACTATGTGTCATATGACAATATTCCTTTTTGCGCTTACCAGCTGACCGCCTACCTCCATTTGGGGGTGGCTTTTTCGCTGCTACCAGTTTGTCCGGTGACTTGTCGCATATGTCGGAGGATTTGAGATGCAGAATGGAGATGACCATGACAACGGAGTTCGAATCTGGCAAAAAATGGTTCCAAACAGCAGGCAAGACAAAAACAACAGGGTAAATAACAGGGTGAGAATGTGGTGAAATCTGAAAGTGTGGGCACCATCGGTTTGGTTTAGGGGGGTGTGGGGTGGTTGATTGGTCAGTCAGTCAGTCGACAGTGGCCTCTGGTGGATTTACGCAAGAACAGCAGACACAAATGACACTCGTGAGAGAAGTCTGAGATCAAAAGCATACACATCGGCCTCTGGTACATTCGCAAAAACAAAAACTGCAAAAAAAGCTCCTGGGGTGTATTTTGCTCTCCTTAGTAATGTATACCAAGATATGTAATAAGAATGAGTCTTGGTTTCTTAAAACAAACATACAGAGACTAACATATAAAAACTTTAAACTTAACTTTTTGGGATCTTTAGAACCCCATTTTCATTTGGAAATGCTTGTTTAAATGGACTGAAACAGTCTGTAAGGAGCCTTTTTATTTTAAAATACAGTTTTTCTATGAAACCACACTAGTCTAGTGTAAATGGCAGGAGGAGAGTTTAAGACTCCAAGTCCAGACTCCAGAAACAAAATAGGGGAAAAAATAACTTGCCATAAACTTGATTGTCAGGAGGCCTTTATAATCATATCATGAATTACAGCATCATTAATATTTACAAATTAAAGTGATACAAAATTGTCATTAAAAAATCATTAAATGTTAATGACGCTATTATAAAACCAATTAATAGGGTATTGACACTTTTACAGATTTTTAATGACAAATTAAATTTGTTCCACTGAAAAAGTGATCAGAAAAATATTCATGACACAATTATAATGGCCTCATGACAATTATGTTTATTTCAGATTTATGACAAGTTATTTTGTCTTAATAAGTGTTAGTAATGTCAGGTTGTCAAAGACACTGTTGTGTTTTGTTATATTGGTAATGTCAAGCTGTCATGACAAAGGCAAAGACAGTTTATGATGTATTTGTTTATGTCAAGTTGTCATAACAATGACATCTCAAACGATGTCATCTTTGCATTTAAAATGACAAAACTGAGTTATAGACACTTAATGACAGCTGTCATAAAATCCCCTTCATGTGTCATGTGATGATTATAAATCTCTCATGACAGATTTATGAACCCCCACCTTCACCCTTCAAGTAAAGCATTAGCAAATAATGTTCTTAAAACTGCTCTACTACCTAAAGCACAAGTAAACGCCTATATAGCATAAGCTAAAGAGATGAGTCAGTCAGATCAGAAAGCAGCACTAGTTGCTGTCTGCTCCTCATAGGATGCATGATTCGAGAGGTCTGGAACCTGAGTAGTACCTTTTAAGCACAGTCAGGAGTCTTGAGGGCCGAAGGGGGCTCCTGAGAGCCTGTGTCAGCTGCTGGTCGTCTCACAGCTGTGCAGACGCGAACAGATGACTCAGAGCCCCTAGACACAGCCAGACAAGCCTGAGGTCTCAGACAGACCAGCCTCACATCTTCCCTGAGAAACACACACACATACATTTGTGCAAACAGGGCTGGACAAATAGGCATGCACATGTATGCATACACACGTTCTGGCCTACACCAACCCCCTCTTGCCCTTTCTCGGCCTTCTCATGTCTGCTTCTGCCTTTAAAAACATGAGCGCTTACAAGTTAACCTCTTTATGTGGATTTTACACAGTGCAAAGCTGCTCATTTCAGATGCATCTCTGCCCATTTCCAATTGATCTACACTTGACCATACATCTGCGCCAAAGATCAGCTTAGAAAGATTAAGATGGATCTGTTCGCTTTCATCTGAGGAACACATTTATGCAAAACAGGCTATTTGCAATAATAAAGCAAACTGCATGCACATGTTTTGCCCCTCATGTTGTCTTCATTAGTAAGGACTGGCGCAGGTTTGGGACGGAGACAGACAGAGGCCCCTAACATGTGACAGGAGTGTGAAATGAGACAAGCACTGCAGGCCTGTTAGGTGTGAGAAACACAAAGCTGTCGAGATTTAAGAGGAAGAATTTTCCTGTCACAGTCTATATTCTTTAGCTGATTCTCTAATAAAAGTCTAATTTAAGGTTTCAACATTCTACAAATGTAAGTTTTGCAATTTGTAATCATACAAGGTGTGATGCACAGGATTTACTTTGGCTCCGAAAGCTTATGCAATTGACTTGTTGCCTTGCTGCCCTATCAGGCAGGGACTCTGGAGGCAGTGTTTATGCATGAAAGTAGAGCTTAGATTGAGCCCAAAAAATTAAACCTGACCCTACCCAAGCCACCTTTTGTCTGAGCCCGACTCGGTCCAACACATTAACTGTAATTATGTAATTAATTAAACCCAACTACTTTTTTAAATACATGGGCTGTTATAACAGTTGTTCTCAAGAACAATTCTGAGTTGTTTGAACTACAGAAATTAGATTTATCTTACCTCACTCTCAGAGGTATGCTTGAAGAAGTGACAAAAGAGGACATTGAAGGCTGACTATCATCCTTTCAGACCATCATACCTGTCAACCCTCCCGTTTTTGGCAGGATGCTCTCATTTTTTTTTTTTTATCATCCCATTTAAGCATTTTGAAAGTAGAAAAAGTAGAAAAGAGACGATTTTAAATGTGATATAGTATAATTGTAAGAGCGGTTCAAGAGAATTGTGTTTTCACTTTATTTTGGTATGAAACCACATTGAAATGAATATAAAAATGGCTGCTTTTCTGTGCAACCTCTGAGTCAGTCAATTTATGTAATGCCTGCGGGTCTTAGTACAGATAAAAAGTAAAAATAAAAGGTGTAGTATATATAAAGATAGATAGGTAACTAACAGAGATAGATTGATCTGTGCAGTGAAATGCCTGTGCGCTGCTTCTGCTCTCCATACGCGCTGCACACAGGTGACTGACGGACGCGCTCTGTATAAAGACACTGTTCTGAAGATGAGCAAAAATGAACGCTTTACGATTTAGATGTGTTTTTAAACAGACAAATACAATTAATAATATGTAAACATGTCCGTCCTGGCCTCTTTCATTTTAAACACAAATAATTTTGTCTTAAATGAGCACAAACAGTACAAAAGTAATCGAATGCTTTCATTATAGATTTGTGTATAGCACTCCACACAATTAGGCTAATTAAGTAATAACTAAAAAAAAACCAAATGCTTGATCACGGCCTGGCCCGAAGATAGTGGCAGGAAATATTGACCTTAAAGGGAAAGTCTAAGCTCAGACTCGGCAGAGAATCTAAACTCTACATGAAAGCACCTCATAAAACCAACACAGGCTCATAGATACATACCCCTGTCTATTTCTGGAGACTGAAATACTGTATGTACCCAGAGCTACATCTGGCTACTTTTTGTCTGTAAAACAAACGCTATGGGGCAGTATGACGCCTGTTCCAGTTCCTTCATTTTCATGCTAACGCTGACCTTGTACCTCTTTATGGATGGCTTTTCCACCGTTACCAGTTTGCTCAGTAGCTCACCTCGTACAGTGATAAACTCGGAATACTGAGCGGAGTTGACTGTGACAACAGGGTTTGACTCTTGCGTAGAGCGGTTTCAGAAACTAGGTAGAGGGAAAAAAATTAAAATAAACAACAGGCTGAAATTGTGGTGAAATTATGTGGCCGCAACGGCACTTCCATTTCTAGATTGCTTTTGAAATCACTATCGGTTGGGTTTTGGTAAGGGGGTGGTGAGTCAGTCAGTCAGTCAGTCAGTCAGTTGCCAACAAGCTGGCCTGGTTGGCTGAAGTGTATATTGTGCCCTCTGGTGGATTTACGCTAGAAGAGGATGTGCAAGAGAAATTTGAGATCATCAAAAAGTGTACACATCGGCCTCTGGTGGATTTGCAAAAGCAAAAACTGCAAGCAGACGTACCCCCAATTATGTATTTTGCTGTTCCCAGAAATGTAGACCTACAGTAGGTACATATCCACAGTTAGCCTGGGTTCATACAGTACAACCCAGATTTTAGACACAATTTAATCATGTACAACTAAACAGAGAGAGCTTTAATGATAACTAATGGAATATTAGCTTATCACAATAGCAGCTTCAGACAAAAAATGCCATCAAAAGTGAAAATGTTGATTAAAAACACAACTTTACACACAAAATGATACATGAGCAGCTCTTTCAGATGCCTTTTTTATTAGCTCAACTGTCAGAAATGGAGCGCACAGGATTGTGGGATATCGAAGGAAGCGAAGGACACATCTAAGCTGCGTTCAAAAATTTGATCAAAAGAAGGTACCTCCTGAGACAGGAAATGAAGCAAAATTTGTATTTGGATGTGCCTTGATTCTGTGATGCCTGCCTGCCTTTGAATGCTGCCTCAGATGGCAGAATTTGAGAGCTTTTGGATGCATGTGTTTAAGTAAAATATATTATGTTTATATATATTATGAGTACAATATATATTGTGTAAATGTACAATATTTATATTCTGTAAATGTCTGATAATTTTTTTTTCAAATGTCAAATAAAATATTGTCATTTAAAGCATTTTTTAAAAAATTACAATTGATTGAAATCACGGTCGCCATATTGAAGGTGTATTCAAAACTGGTCACTTTAGAGCAGAGCTGCCCAAACTACGGCCCGGGGACCAAAGTTGGCTCATGATAACCTTTGATTTGGCTCACCATCCCATCTGAGAAAAGAGGGAGAATTTTGGGAAGGGCTGGGGTTAATGCTTTTAATTACATTGTCATTTCTAATTAAATGTAACCTTTCACTGGTTTATTTTATTGTTAAGCTACAAAAAAAGCAAATGCTTTAATTAAATGTTGTAAATGAATCCATTTTTTTTTTAAATGACCATACTGTTGTTTAACGAATAGGGCACAATTGAGAAGTTCTCAGTGAGCAAATCAAGACAAAGGCAGCTTGGCTAGTGTATTCGGCATTAAAACCCATTGTGTTATAAATGATGGACACTTTTTTCTTCTAAATTAATTTCATTTATTATTATTATTATTTTATTTTTGTAATTTTTAAGAAATGTTATCAATAGTTTACAGAACAATACAAAATGACATTTTACACATATCCCATTAAAAGAAATTGTAAATCTATTCAAGAG
Organism: Danio aesculapii; assembly: GCF_903798145.1. Lineage (NCBI taxonomy): Eukaryota > Metazoa > Chordata > Actinopteri > Cypriniformes > Danionidae > Danio > Danio aesculapii. The sequence continues at coordinate 49,992,662 of NC_079452.1, read as the reverse complement.
TTCACACTTAGCTGATGATTCATCAAAAGCTTGTTTGGCATGCTGTCCCGGGAGAGAGCCCCGAGCTCATGGGATCCTCGAGCCCGGGGCTTCCTCCCGTTTGCAGAGCGAGAGGGGAGCCTGAGCTCGGTGGATCTCAGAACTCCCCGTCTGCAGTAGCTAAGGGAACATGTGAGGAAAAAAGGGGGCTAGACAAATGCTTGATTGTTATGCATGATGTATATATTTGAATGGTGGGAGGAAACCGGAGAACCCGGGGAAAACCCACGCGGACACGGGGAGAATATACGAACTCCTCACAGAAACACCTACCGACCTGGCAGGACCAGGGATGGCAGTGTTCTTGCTGTGGGGCTAACAGTGCTAACCACTGGGCCTCCGTGCCGCCCGATCTATAGTGAAGGAGGAGAATGGGGAGGAAGGGGGGTTTCTTCCAAACGAAGATAAAGTGGACTGAAAACTGTGGTTATTTATAGTTGCTTATGGCTCATATGATTGGATGATACTGATTAGCTTAATACGAGAACGGCTGTGATAAATCATAAGCACGTGATCCTCTCGAAATTAGTTTATGAATAAACCTCACTTTGTTTTTTTAAATCCCTAAAACTTCACTGCCAAAAATGCTTTTTGTCTTGTTTCTAATCCAAATATCAAAAAATCCTTAAGTCATTTTTTAGACATGCAAATTTTTTTGTCTTGTTTTAAGAAATGATATTGTGAATGAAAATTAAGTGAAAGGGGTGGGAAAAATAAGTAATTTTTGTCATTGCGACACAATTATTTTGCCTACCCCATTGGCAGCTTAATTAGCTTCTTTTAAGGAAAAACTCACTTCATTCAGTTATTTCTTAAAACAAGACAATATTTTTTGCTTGTCCAGAAAATGCCTCTTGATTTAAGAATTTTTAGATTTTTGGCCTAGAAACAAGACAAAAAAATCTAAGTAAGAAAAAAATTGCAGTGACATTTAAATCCCAGAAATTTCAGAATTTTCAGACCCTCAAAATCACTTTGTTGATGTAGTTTCAGACTAGTGAGAAAGTACTGTATCATATTTTTGCAGTTATGTAGTTTAACACTGCCAGATGTGCAATAGTGTCCAGTGTTGTGCTTCTGCTGAGCACTGCCATCTTCTGGAACGCCTGCTCACAAACTCCCTCCTCCCTCCTTATTCTCTCTATCTCTTTTTTTCTCTCCCTCCCTTCTCTTGGACGGCAGCCTGACATACCAGACCCTGTTCGTTAGCGCATATTTTTACCCGCCGTTACTAAATTAGGAAGCCAGTGAGCGAGAACCATGGGTGGCTGCCAAGAGCAGAATAAGGAGGGTCTGCTGAGGGCCTTGCCAGCGCAGCCACTAGCATCAAGAGCCACTTAGAGCTCTCCGAAACAAGAGCCCTGCAGGAACCAAGGCCAAGCAGAGCCTCAAGATATCCTGGCCAAAAGACCAACCAGAACAAACAAACAAATATCCTGCTTTTTAATGAACACCTTGTCTGCCGTCAACCAGGACTGTCATCACAACCAAACAAACAGCATGAATTTGTGCTAGACCAAATTTAAATAGCCTGAAAGGAGGGTTTTAATGCATTTAAGAAAAATCAGTTAGCTCATTTATTTCTAAAGATGCTCACTTGAATGATTTTACAAATATTTATTAGGAAGAAAATTTTATTTGTACAGGTTTTTCACTTTAGAATAACCTAATTAAATGCATCAGTTTTGTCTTTTATGTCAAATAATCAATTTTAATAAATTAATTAAATCAATCTGATAACTATGTTGACTACAAAAACAAACTGTTTAAAATTGTATATAATTTACACAATCAAAACAAAAGTTGCAGGAATTGATTGGAGGGTAAATCTGTGTTACAATATTATTACAAACATAATTATTGTTGATTATTGCTCTTGAAGTGATTAATAATGTCATTTAACAGAATATTTGTGTGTTTAGAGAAATTACACATCAAATCTGGCTCAAAAAGGAGTCAAATTAAATAATCAATAAACCATGGAGACCAATAAAATGTGTTTAATTTTTTCCTAAATGCATTTTGTCCCCAATGGTTTGTTTGATATTTGTTTATTTGACAAATTGTTTGTTTTTAATTTTGAATAGTCATATTTTATTTTAGTATTCAAAAAACAAACATTTTAACATTTTACAGTTGCAATTACATTTCTAAAACTGCAGCTTAAAAAATAAAATAAAATGTTTATTTGTTTTTAATCTACATATTTACTGCTAAAATGAAAACAAGAAACATTGTGTAATTCTCAAGTTTTATATATTATCTTTCCAATCTTAACATTATTATTGTTGTCACTTCATTATTGTTATTATTATTATTATTATTATTATTATTATTATTATTATTATTACTACTACCAATGTTGGAGAAAGTTACTTTACAAAGAAATACATTACATTATTGAGTTACTTGTGTAACATTACTTTTGAGTTACTTTTGCATTACTTTTATTACTTTTATTTTCTTTCTTTTTTTATTAGAACAGTTTTGCAACAATGCACTGAATAACCTACACTTACATGTACCTTGAAAAAAAAAACACATAAAAAAAATATATATATATTAGGATAATGTTAACTGAGAACTTCCTGACCCCAGAGCTATACATGCTGTATATACAAATTAGAAAGTTTAAAGCAATATGTTCTATTGTACTCTTTGTTTTTTTAAAAAATCACTGTCTACACTAAAAAAAGGATGTTTCCTGTTTGTTCAAACTACTTATTCAAAATGAGCTGAAACAACACAATTATTGAGTTTTTTGGGGGAGAACTTAAGTGTTTTATGTTCAAAGTTAACCTAATAGATTTGTGTTGGGACAACATGAAGGAATTGTGTGGAACCCAGCATTTTTTACAGTGTATTGAGACAATCACCTTTTCCTTTTTTCTATGTGTACAAAATAATGAACATTCTCTCATTGACTAAGTGATTTATTGTGACTACTTAAATTTTTATTCAGCAACTTATTTTTTAAAAGCTAATTTATTCAACCAAAAGGTAACTTGCGTTACATTTTCAAAAAAAGTAACTCAAATATTATTACTTATTTTTTTTAAAGTAATGCGTTACTTGTTACTCACAAAAGTAATATTATTACATAACTCACGTTACGTGTAATGCATTAACCCTAACACTAACTACTACTATTATTACTAGGGGAAAGCAGGGATGAAAGTACCATTTTTCATAAAAACTGCATTTTAAAAGATAATGTTTTGGCAGAAATATATATTTTGCTGTGGTATCCAACTCGCAAAAGTGGTCTATCGAAATCAATGTAGAACAACTCTAATATAACTTCACTTTAAACAAAAGTTGCACATGCATGGTTACTTTTGACCCCAAAGGCAGGGACAAAAGTAACACACAGGTGGGTCAAAAGTAACACACCAATATGTGCTAGATTTACTGGCTTAATCTTGTTTGTTTTAAATATATCTGACTATGACCTTGTTAATGTTATATGCAAACATATTTTGTCCTTTATTTTGGCAAAAAAATATTAAACTGCATTTTCATTTTAACTTTCAGCTTCATCAAATATTTCAAAAGCAATCAAACAATGCAAAATGTTAAAATTTTCCAAAAAATTTTGACTTTTTTTTATTTTTGGCAATTGCCATTAATTTTATAAAACATCTGAATCCAAACACTCTAATGTGGAATTGAAAAAGAAGGTCTGGCTACTAGAGTGGGGCATAAATAACATCCCCACAGGAACTCTTGCCATTTTAACCTGATTTACCTTCAAACTGAAAAAATCATACATTGCAAACTTAAGCATTTGTTATTGCACTAAATAACCTGCAGATTGATGATTAGTGCGACACATATAAAGAGAACAACTTGTAACAAGGATGAACTGCTACAATAATTTACTATTTACACTTAAAAACAGAAATTTGGAGCTAATTGAGGGACATGCTCATGAAATCACTTGATATTTGGCAGCTCCATTAAGGATCGCATGCTGAATATCCTGTTATATCCTGGAAAGCAAATGTTGTCATGTTGTCAATTCCACTCTACAGTACAATTTCTTAAATTTAAACCATATTTAAATAAAAATAAACCATATTTTATTTGATTTAATATTACTCCTGTCTAAAAGGAAATCAAAAATAAATAAGTCTTCTGCATAATCTCTTAGTATCTCTTCTGCATTTTGCTGCATATTAAACTAAATTCTCAAGTGTGCAAAATTCAGAAAGCGTATACACTCTTCAAAAACCCAGCATGTTATCATGCAATCCATCATATATTTAGTTTAATTGTTCACCTCCCTTGTCTTTGAAATTGTACAGCATTTTTTGGCATTCATTGAAAGCAAAAATGCATTCTGCAATTGAAGAACTTTGACACTAACATAAACACATCAACACGCCAACAAGTAGCCAAGCATCATCAGCGAACCTCATTACCATTCTGACAAATGAATACAGTCCATGGTCATTATGTAAGTTGGGGGTCCAGTTGACAAATGAGGCTCTGACCCTTTAATTCCCAAAGAGCTGAATACAAGTTCCTGCTCATCTGTTTTTTTTTTTTCGTTCTCTCTCTCTCTGTATCTCTCTCTCGGTCTGTGTGGGCGAATCCCTTCAGTGCAAATCAATACCTCTTCACTTCCCATACATTCACTCACTCCCCACAGGTAAAACATGCTTGTGTTTCAGGTCTTTGGAGGCGATGGAGACAAGACTCTGAACATACTACAGGAATGACCGAATTTGACACTTGACGACCTGAAAAAACAATAAAATAAAAGCAGTGCAACATGATATGTTAATACTTTTTTCTTTAATAAGGATTGATGATTGAATGATGTAATAAGAAATTATACTCATGTTTAGTGAATGATGTTTTAGCATGACTTGTAAATGTTTAGCTAACTACTAAACTTACTGAAATAGCACATCCTTCATTGTGGCCAGTGTTTTTGTTGATCTACTGATCTGTTGTACAAGGGTTATGCTACTAATTTGAAACCTTCAACTAGCTTGCACGCACCATGTTCAAAGATCAAAATATCTGAATATTCCCCTCTATCGATATTCCGCTCATATACATGTATGCACACTGTATCTAGGCATGAACCTCTCACCAGAAAAAAGTCTGCTTAAATAAAAACACAATTGTTTTTTTCATTAAAATATCCAAAATCTGCTAGAACAGTGTTTAATACTGTGATAAATAGCTGATTATGTACTTACACTCACCGGTCACTTTATTGGGTACACCTGTCTAACTGCTCATTAAAGCAAATTTCTAATCAGCCAGTCACATGGCAGCAACTCAATGCATTTAGGCATGTAAACATGGTCAAGACAATCTGCTGCAGTTCAAACCGAGCATCAGAATGGGCAAGAAAGGTGATTAAAGTGACTTTGACCATGGCATGGTTGTTGATGCCAGACGGACTGGTCTGAGTATTTCAGAAACTCCATATCTACTGGGATTTTCACGCACAACCATCTCTAGGGTTTACAGAGAATTTTCCGAAAAAGAGAAGATATCCAGTGAGCGAGTTCTGTGGGCACAAATGACTTGTTGATGCCAGAGGTCAGAGGAGAATGGCCAGACTGGTTCCAGCTGATAGAAAGGCAACAGTAACTCAAATAACCACTCGTTACAACCGAGGTATGCAGAAGTGCATCTCTGAACACACAACACGTCTAACTTTGAGGCAGATGGGTTACAGCAGCAGAAGACCACACCGGGTGCCACTCCTGTCAGCTAAAAACAGGAAAGTGAGGCTACAGTTTACACAGGCTCACCAAAAATTGGACAACAGAAGATTGGAAAAACATTGCCTGGTCTGATGAATCTCAATTTCTGCTGCGACATTCGGATAGCAGGGTCAGAATTTGCCGTCAACAACATAAAAGCATTGATCCATCCTGCCTTTTATCAATGGTTCAGGCTGGTGGTGGTGGTGTAATGGTGTTGGGGATTTTCTTGGCACACTTTGGACTCATTAGTACCAATTGAGCATCGTGTCAACGCCACAGCCAACCTGAGTATTGTTGTTAACCATGTCCATCTCCATGACCCCAGTGTCATATAACGCACCGTCATAAAGTGCGAATCATTTCAGACTGGTTTCTTGAACATGACAATGAGTTCACTGTACTCAAATGGCCTCCACAGTCACCAGACTCAATCCAATAGAGCACCTTTGGGATGTGGTGGAACGGGAGATTCGCATCATGGATGTGCAGCCAACAAATCTGCAGCAACTGCGTGATGCTATCATGTCAATATGGAGCAAAATCTCTGAGGAATATTTCCACTACCTTGTTGAATCTATGCCAAGAAGGATTAAGGCTGATCTGAAGCTGAACTGTTGTGCTATCATCACATTGCTGGTAAAATGATACCTCTTGACTTTTACATTTATAAAATGTGGACATTTGTTGGCTTTTTAATAAAATCACTATAATTTAGAGTCAAATGTTTAAAGTCAAGCAAAACTGCTTTATATTATTTAATACTTTATTAGTTAATTACATTATTCATTATTTTATTATTTAATACTTTACAACATTTAAAAACAACTCAGTTTCAATTTCAGTTTTCCATCAAGTACATCCATAATTTTCTGTTTTGGCCCTGAATTTTTTATTTCAGTGCTTTTTTTATCCATCATAAAAAAAAATTATGTTACTCTTGGAATTTTAACATGGATTAGATTAGATAGATTCAACTTTATTGTCAGCACACATGTACAAGTACTCGGCAACGAAATGCAGTTTAGGTCTAACCAGGAGTGCAGTAGCAGCAAGTGCAGGATATAGGTATATGATATGAAGTACAATTATAGAAAAACTATGGTAATATTTACAGATGGATGTACTATGAACATTATATACAGGCCTTATTAGCTGTAAACAGAGATTAACAATAGATGAATATATGTACAGGTTGCTATTAATAATCAGAAGTATGCAGACAGATACGAACATAATTACAAATGTGGATATGTGCAGTGGATATGTACTATTTAAATGTTCAAATATTTAATAGTGCAGTTATTATGATCTATGTATCAAACGCATTAGTATGACAAGCATTTCCCTCGCCAAAGCTCTTTTGAATTCATTGTTATGTTTCTTAGGACTATTTTCTCTTTGCATTCCTTAACAGCACATTGCGATAAAGTAAAACTGAACATGTCTATAATATGTCTATATAATTATTTATTGTGTGCTGAATCTAAACTGTTAATTTTAATAAGTTGTCTTTTGAAATTGGCTAAATTAAAATAGTCACCTCATTTTACATTGTTTCATACCTGTCAACATTGGGATGTATAAATACATATAACCCCCATATAACTATAAACCATAAGCCAAGTTAAAACTGTTACAAATATGGGGAGAAAATTAGCTTCAAATGATAGAATACATAACAAACATGAGAACACATATATGAAAATAAAATAAAATAAAAGGTTTAGCCTATTAAAATCAATGGCCTTTAGAGAAATTAAATCAAGCCATAAAATCTCGTTCACCTTTATTCACTGTATTTAAATATTGATTAAAGTTACTATAGTTAGTAAAGAGCAGCGAATCTCTCATTTTGATCCACCGTTTTGTTAGATAACAGAGGAGTCACATTAGGTATCCACAGATCTAAAATGAAAGCATTTGATTACTTTTGTAACTGTTTGTGCTCAATAAAAGCAAAACTATTTGTGTTTAAAATAAAACACCCCAGGAAGGACATGTATACATATTAATAAGTGTATTTGTCTGTTTACAAACACACATAAATCCAAAAGTGTCCATTTTCGGTCCTCTTCAAATCGCTGATCTGGGAACAGTGTCTTTATCACTACGGAGCGCGTCCTTAAGTCAGCATCGATACATGACTGGACTGATTTGGAGATTGCCAACATAGGCTCATTCTAAAAAACGTAGCCCTATATACATTTCTGGAGATCGCGAATTATGTAGCCAGAGCTACGTATGGCTGCATTTTGTCTTTAAAATGAACACTACGGGGCGATATAACACCGTTCATATTCTCGCTTACCAGCTGACCACTTACCTCCATGTTGACAGATTTTCCGCTGTTACCAGATTGTCCGGTAGCTCGAGAAGCACAGAGGAGCTGGCCGTGACAAAGGGGTTAGAGTCCGATGAACAACGGTTTTATAAAGCAGGTAAGACAAAAGACAAAAATAATAATAATACGCAAGTAAATAACAGGGTAATAATGTGGTCAAATCTGAAAACGTGGTAAAAATCAGGCTGCCGTGAGGGCTTTTCTTTTTCTGGATTGCTTTTGAAAACACTAGTTGGGTTTAGGGATTAGGGTGCGCGAGTCAATCTGTGCTTTTTAAAACACTATTGGTTGGATTTAGGGAAGGGGGAGGGTGGGGATTTGGTGGGTTGGTGAGTTAGTCAGTCCACAGCGGCCTCTGATGTATTTACACAAGAACAGCAGGTGTGAATGGCAAATTTGATCTGAAAAAGCATTCATGGCAGCTTCTGGCAGATTCGTGAAACAAAAACTGCAAAAAATAGTACCCGCTAGGATGTATTTTGCTCTCTTCAGAAATGTATATGTAATCAGAATGAGCCTGGGTTGGAGATAGCATAGGAAGGGCGATGGTGGACGCATCGTATGGAAATGAAGTGAATGCTGGCGTTTTGATATTCATTTCAACGTGTCTTCAAGCTGAGATAAAGCACAATTCTCTTGAACAGCTCTTGCAGTTATATCATATTTGAGATCAGCTCTGTGTTGATGGTACTTTCACTTTTCATAGAAAGATTAAAAATGAAATACGGTAAAATACTTAAACGGGATGATTAAGCGGGATAGAATGGTAAAATACGAGAAAATCCCTTCAAAAACGGGAGGGTTGACAGGTATGCCTTTTTTAACTTCAATGATTGTTTACAGCTTAATAGAGATAACTCCCATAATTCAGCTAAACATCATAGGTCATAGAAAAAGGTGGAGAATATCTAAATCTGGCAACATCTGCACTATTACAAGCTCATTCACTCTGCTGTGACCTTAGTTTATTCAGCGATATGATTTTAAATAATTTTCATTTGCAAAACTTCACATTTTATTTTTGAACATGAAACATTTCAGTGACCTTGGTGACCTCACAGCTCTTGAGCCTCAGCATAAATGATATGAAAATGTATATATCTTTGCATGTTTTGTCACTGAATGTTGGAAACTGGAATAGCTGACATGATACACTGAATATACTATACAGAAAACTGAGGATGATTCATTCCGTTGAGAGGAAGAGAAAGAACCAAGGACAGATGGAGAGCGAGAGGAGGTTTTTTTTTCTGCTCCTCTGTCCTAGAACTGTGTCACTTTGCTATTGGGTAACAAAATGCTACGGTGAAGACAAATAAACAGGACAAAATAGACTCCATTGTGATCTATAAATATCCAGAGAGCCAGGTCCACGGATTTGCTTAATGGATCAGGAATACTGTGCTATATGAATCACGGGCACTTACAGGATACCTGCAGCGCTCATAAAAGCTGGAGTCATAATCACTGCGAACACATTGACATCTAGTGGTCTGTTACAGTAATGCAACTCAATTCAAATGTCCCTTTGTTTTTTTTAATAATATAATATAATATAATATAATATAATATAATATAATATAATATAATATAATATAATATAATATAATATAATATAATATAATATAATATAATATAATATAATATAATAATCTTAATTTTTCTTAAGTCAATGAAATAATGTTCCATCATCATTAATCATCCCAGATATACTTCTAAAGCAATGTAACAACATTTGTATTGTCTCATTTTAGTCTGTTTAAAAAAATAACACCATATGTATCATCATCTGTTCATATTTTTTTATATTATACCTAGATTATAAATATAGGTACAACTTTATGATTTAAAGAATAGTGCATGCTAATTCTTTACAATTAACAATTATAATTAATACACCACTTGAGCACTGCACTATGATCCCTAAAGTGTTTTTATTATTATTATTATTATTTTGTTGTAATATGTTATCAAATTATCGTTGGCTTGATTAAAAGATCATCTGCAGCTTTGCAGCATCAATTATCACAATTCTAGGCCATTCCTAATAGATCAGGCTGCACAACTTTTTTTGTCCTTTTTTTGAAAGCTTTTGTCCTTTCCAGTGGAGTATTGAAAAATCCTACGCAAGTAAAAGTAATATTAGTACTATTACTAACAGTAGAGTAAAACTATCTGTTGTAAATATTACTCTGAGTACGAGTAAAACGTAGCCCTTTTAAAAGTACACATGGGTAGTGAGTATTACACTTGGTTTATGCGTTTACATGCAATTTGTATGTGAAAACGTAACATTCTGTAGTGCCTTTAGTTATTGTTTAAGGCCGTTTTAGTCATTATACTGTAAACATCCGTCATGTTCTCATCAGTGACATGCGGTCTGAACAGTCTCAGTGTGACATCTTCTTGGACATTTTCCAATTATGTATTGAAATTGTTTATTATGATGCAAAATTATTATTATTTGATTGGACTGGAATCGCAGGACTGTTTTTTCTACTTTAGCCAATCCTCATAGACAAGAATAGTGACTGCAGGAAATAGTAGAGTAAAAGGTCCGATACAGCACTAAAAATTTACTCAAAGGAAAGTAAAAGTACACCTTTTTAAATCTACTAAGCAAATTACAATTCCTGATAAAAAATACTCAATTACAGTCATTTGAGTATTTGTATTTTGTTACTTTACACCACTTGTCATTTCTAGACTGGATTATTGCAATGCTCCTTGCCACCATGTGCAATCAAATATCTATAAGTTTTTACAAATTCATGTAGCATGACCGGTCGTCGACAAGCCCAAGAAATCCCACATTACAACTTTATCTCTACTGCACATGCTAGTAGTTACACTGAGTTCAAAAATGAACAGATTACAGAACAGCTCTTACCAGTCCACTCTGGTCGCCCGATGTTGCCTCATTGTAGCACCATGCATAATATCACTTTCTAGAACCTTCGCATTCATTGTTCCTTGCTGATGAAAACCCATCTCTTCTGATAGCACTTCACCGCATCCTGCAAAATAATAATAATAATAATAAAAATAATAATAAATATGTATGTATGTACACTCACTGGCCAATTTATTAGGTACACCTGTCCAAATGCTCGTTAATGCAAATTTCTAATCAGCCAATCACATGGCAGCAACTCAATACACATAAACATAGTCAAGACGATCTACTGTAGCTCAAACCGAGCATCAGAATGGGGAAGAAAGGCGATTGTTGGGGCCAGACGGGCTGGTCTGAGTATTTCAGAAACTGCCGATCTACTGGGATTTTCACGCACATCCATCTTTAGGGTTTACAGAGAATGGTCCGAAAAAAGAGAAAATATCCAGTGAGTGGCAGTTCTCAATCCTCTGAAAGCACATTTGGGATGTGGTGGAACGGGAGATTCGCATCATGGATGTGCAGCCAACAAATCTGCAGCAACTGCATGATGCTATCATGTCAATATAGACCAAAATCTCTGAGGAATATTTCCACTACCTTGTTGAATGTATGCTATGAAAGATTAAGGCAGTTCTAAATGCAAAAGGGGGTCCAACCAGGTACTAGTAAGGTGTACCTAATAAAGTGGCCAGTGAATGCATATATATATATATATATATATATATATATATATATATATATATATATATATATATATATATATATATATATATATATATATATATATGTGTGTGTGTATGTATGTATTTTTATGAATAAAAAAATGCATATTTGTTAATGCAAATTCTAACTTTTTAAATATCTGACACTTTTTATTTTGCTTCTTTATAACGAATTTCTCTTTTATAAGTTGCTATGTGTCCAGTGAATTCAGAACTGTAAACACAAGTATTTTAAACATATAAAAAGTCTCATGTTGCAATACTGCACAAACATCACAAAGTTTTGATTACAATAACACTGGAAATTTGATAATGTTACATATATACATTAATGTTATACATATGCATTATGTTTAGGACTAGTAAAGGTTTCTGGAAAAACACCCTGAAAATGAATCCTTCCTTGTCTCAAGATCAGCCCCATCTAACAAAGTAGCTACACTCTTACACAATGATGATCTTATTATTAAAAATATCATTAATTTCAAATATGCTTTGATGGTTATTGATTGTTTGATGGTTTATGGTTATTTTCGATCTCTTTCTCTATCTGTTTGAATTCACTACGATGTCGGTATGTTTACAGCTCTTAGAGAAAAGGTTATGATGACTGCAGGCACTGAAGTGGCTGAACAAAATCAGTTCCAGTCCATAAGACAAATTATGACTGTTTTTGTAAGAGCCAAAGAACAAAGACTCAAAAGCTTCTGTTCCCCTTTGCAATATTTACTGGCTAAAAGCTTTGTCAGAGGAACAAATTGCACAAATCACATTGGTTCAAAGCTGGATGAAAATCGAGCAAGACTGTTTGTTGACAGGGGTTATTAAGACTGATCAAAAACATGGATCTATATTTTAAAATGCTAGCCATATATTTCACATTCACAATAGAATATATTGAATAATAGACACATATATTGTGTTTAAGTGTGTTCTAATGCTTAGACTGTATGGTTGACTCACCAGAGGCAGGTTGCTTCAGGCCAAAACGAAGGACCAAGGTTTTCTGGACTTTGACCTTGATAAACACCATGGGTTCCTGGATGAATTCCCTAGCCTGGCATGTTTATTTTCTTCTGCTGAGATAATGTTAATTTCAGAGGTAGCCAAAGCTACAATTTAAAGTCAGTGCTATAAAAAATATAGCTTGTATGTCACACATCATTGAAGGCAAAGTTTATTTCTGTTTCTTTTTGTAACAATTTTATTGAATTCTGAATTAGATTATGATTAAAATAAGTTATTCCACCATCCACCATTCCACCAATAATTTAAGCATCTGAAAATTGTCTTTATTGGACATTTCTGCAACACATTTAAGTAGCCTAGGTCACAACTTCAGAAATCGAGACTCAGAAAAAAGTAAACTTCATTATGTAGCCTACAGAATTATATCAGGTCCATAAATACTGGGTCATCGACTTTGGCTCTATACCAATACAATGGATTTGAAATTAAACGAACAACATGTGCTTTAACTGCAGACTGTCAGCTTTGCATATGTGTCTCCCACTTGTTAAGGGACCAAAAGTAATGGGATAGAATAATAATCATAAATCAAACTTTCCTTTTTAAATTTTTTTTAAATACCTTTAAATAGAGTTTATTAATTAAGTTTTTCACACATTAGCATTTGCACCTAGTCAGGATTTGTAAAGGCACAGAGAAGCATTTCTCTATCTACTGTTCTGTATATGGAATGCTAATGCACGCTCAAATCATTCTTTTTTTTTTTTAATAGGCAAATATTTGAATCTTATAGAATATTTATAGAATATTTGAATGATTTGAATGATTGAGCAAATATAAATATTTAATATAATTATATAAATATAAATAAATAAATATATAATAGAGAAAATAGAGAGAGAGAGAGAGAGAGAGAGAGAGAGAGAGAGAGAGAGAGAGAGAGAGAGAGAGAGAGAGAGAGAGAATAGAATTATTAGCCCCCCTTTTAATTTGGTTTTTCTTTTTTAAATATTTCCCAAATGATGTTTACCAGAGCAATAAAAATTTCACAGTATGTCTGATAACATTTTTTTCTTCTGGAGAAAGTCTTATTTGTTTTGTTTCAGCTAGAATAAAAGCAGTTTTAAAATGTTTAACTATTAAATATAGCCTCTTTAAGCAAATTCTTTTTTCGACAGTCTACAGACCAAACCATCATTATACAATAACTTGCCTAATTACCCTAACCTGTCTAGTTCACCTTATTAACCTAGTTAAGCCTTTAAATGTCACTTTAAGCTGTAAAAAAGTATCTTGAAAAATATCTAGTAAAATATTATTTTCTGTCATCATGGCAAAGATTAAATAAATAATTTATTAAAAATGAGTTATTAAAACTAATATGTTTAGAAATGTGCTGAAAAAAATCTTCCCTCCGTTAAACAGAAATTGGGAAAAAAATAAAAATAAAAAATGACTGATGAATGGACGGATATACAGTAAGTTGGATTGCTGCAAACTGGTTCTTTCTCATCATATATCTTATCAGCATAAGGTATATGGAATTTTAAACAGGTATTGTGCTGTTGTTCAACAACATAATGGTGGTTCAGCAGCTTCCAAAGACTTTCAACAGCCTAACATGCAGTTTTGAAATTTATGTTGAAGTTGAGCACAGCATCCATTTTACCCGCTATTTTCTAATGCACTTAAGGTCAGCAGCGTATAAGTCTGCAGGGCATCCTTCTGCCTTCTTTTCTTTTCACTTCTCGACTCAACCATTTTTGCAACAGTTGGTACCCAGAGTTCTCTTCCATTCACAGTGTGCTTTTAAACCAACCTTTTAAATCTTTTCTGTTCTTCTCTCTGGAAATGACCTCTCCTTCTGACCCTTGTCTATTACTTAGTTCCACTAAATCTAGTGGAAGACTGTGCTGGAGGACCCTAAAACACAGCATTTCAAGCTTCATAAATTCCCAGCTGCACTCAAACATCAGCCCTTATGAATTACATGGCAATTTTACTGTCTTTATTACAAACACACTCTGTTTTTAAAATGTTTCAAACTTATAAATCTCATTCTTGAGGTGCAGCTGATCACAGAGAGTTGGAACAGATCTTTTAATCCCAGTTTCTTTGCAAATGCTGTTATGTGGACATATACTGTACATGGACGCAGAACTACAGAGACATTATAATAAGCTCCTGTCAATCAGTTGGTGGATGAGGAAAACCACATTCCTACGTCACGTTGAGGTGGGCCACAAAATCACTGGGATTTGGATCCTATTTAAACCAGGAAATGTTAATAAAGAGACTTCTTGTGTTTATATCACTCCAATATGACAGTGGACACACTATACCTACACACAGTTCTGTTGGAAAAAATTCCAAAAGTTGATTTTGCATCATAGATGCCCTTAAATCAACATCTATGCTTCATGTTTGTTTGAATCGAGAACATCTCTAAATGTGATCGTCTGGTTTACCCCAGTATCTGGATGCAGGCTTTATGATGCAAGCTAAGATTGCATCTCTCAGGGATGCATTGTCAGACACAATGCACTTAATGGAGCTAGTGATGTCAATGTGAGGGTTAGGGTTAGGGGTGGGGTTAGGTGAGCCTATTAAAAAGCATTGCATGCAGCTCAGATTGCATCTGCACTAAGGCTGCAGCCAGACCCCTCTCCATTAACCTTCAGCTGGTGAAGCTACAAAATGCAACATCTGCATGTGTGTATTGTTTACATACTTCATATTGTTTGGTCTCTACATGAAGAATTGCAGTTGTATTCTGCTAGTTTTTTACAATCTCTTTTTAACAAGCCTTGTTGACACAAGGCTTACTTGTTTGTCATTTGCACGAAAAGCTATTTATAGCAAATAATAATGTTTTTGAACCAACCTATAGTAAAGTAGGCTGTACTTGAATAAATCTGTTGTGCTAAGTCTGTAGTTGCTTTGAAATAAAGCAAATAGGTCATGTAAACAAACATGTAATACTGTATTGTTTTCTTCAACTATAGCATATATTATATTACAATAAACCATAGTTTACTATTCTCTCATTCACTAGTTAATGCTACTCACCTTATTCTCCGCGTATGAGCGGGCGCAGCCATTTGAATCTTTTTGGCTCGAGACTTCCGGTCTCATTCACGTCCATTCATTTTTAGAGGTTAAAACAGCTCGTATTGCTGCTTTATGTTGCAAACTAATCTTTTCTTATTATATTATTCTACTTTTTATGTATAATCATGCAAACACTTGTTTGTAGAGCGAGAAGTTTGACCGTTTTCTGCCGTTTATTATTTCTAGTCATTTCTCAAACAGGCAACTGAATCGGAAGTTCTAAAACAATCGCAAAAACGGGCGCACTTCCGCATTGTAGAATAAGGTCATTTTGCCACAGCATTCTTTAACAATGTTTCAAATACTTCAATAAACAGTATATTTACACACTGTAAGTAATCAGTACTTTACTACACTGTAAAACCCAACAGTCAACTTTATCAAATGAAATAAGTGTAGTTAACTCAAAATTTACTGAAAGTTAATTGTACTCATTTAAAACGTTTTGAACTCAGTGTTGAAGGTAATGAGTTAATTAAACACCTCATTACTTCAACCTTAATGGAGTAAGTTCACAGTATTCATATAGATTAGTTTTTTTTAACTCAAATGCTTTGTAGCAATCGGTTTCCTCAAATGGTTTGAGTTACCTTAATTTTCTGGGTTTTACAGTGAATAGTACGGTTCGAACACACTATAGTATGATACATTTACATTTATGGTAAATGACGATGCTTAAACCTGAAACACATCTGGATATTATTAATTGCACTCTCGCTCATTTCGATTTTAAAGTTAAGCTACCTTCTTAATATTGCTCAATCTGTCCATTATGAACAAAATAACAAGAAAAATGTCCAAAATAATTTGGAGGAAAAATATACAATTAAAAATACAAGTATATCCTAAAATAGTTTCAGTAAGTGCAATGCATCTTTGTCCCTCAAGGTGGCAGTCTCTGATACACAATGATGTAAGGGTGTTTTACTCAACTTATTAAAGACACAAACTTAAAGAAAAGTTTGACTGTAGCGTAATACCTCAAATAGCTTTACAGCAGAGCAATTACTGTATCAAATCTAATAATTTGTTGTCAGCTGTCAACATATTGATGTGAGAAATATGAGCCGGAAGCTGAATAACCTATATTGTGTGTTTGTGTGCTCTGAGTCTGACCAATGGCTCTGACCTGCTCACACTGAATCTTAAAAAAATTCCAGGGGGTTTTAATTTTTTAGATTTTTGTAAATACCAGAAAAGATAGAAATCTACTTGTCTGGGTCACTATAGACCCAAGTAGTTTTATAATGATTGACAAGACATTTCTAAATTCAAGACAATTTCTTCAAATTCAATTCATATATTTTTTTCTGGGGGTGGTGCGGTGGCACACTGGGTAGCACTGTTGCCTTACAGCAAGGTCACTGGCTCGAGCCTTGGCTGGGTCAGTTGGCATTTCTGTGGAGTTTGCATGTTCTCCCCGTGTTCTGTGGGTTTCCTCCGGGTGCTCCGGTTTTCTTCACAAGTCCAAAGACATGTGCTATAGGTGAATTGGGTAAGCTAAATTGTGTGAATGTGAATTTATGGGTGTTTCCCAGTGATGGGTTGTAGCTGGAAAGGCATCCGCTGTGTAAAACATATGCTGTATAAGTTGGCAGTTCATTCCGCTGTGGCGACCCCTGATTAATAAAGGGACTAAGCCAAAACTAAAATAAATGAACATATTTCTGGCTTATTTTTTAGCTTTCAGCCAAAGACCAAGTGTTATTGTTAAATCTTCAAGTACTGTAAAATGATGCCTTTTAATTTATGAGTGGACATTGAGGACCAGCCCATATTTCACTCAATTAAATTACTTGAATATACATTAATATACTATAGCAATGTACAGATGCGGCCATTAAAAATGTGTATTTTTTTACAGCGGCTCACCTCATTTTGTGCTGCGGCTTGCAATGGCTTGTTGTCAAACTCTCCTTGGAATTTAAATAAATGTGTTGTGCATCACATAATGTCAACCCAACTAGCAAGAATTCTGACCCAGATTTGGCATAAAGCAGGCGTTCATTTGGCACTGGCATACAGCATGTGGGCCAAATATGGCCCTGGTTTGGCAGAGGTTTTACCGTCTATAAGGCGGCACACAATACACTGGCTTGCATGGTTTGGGACTCGTAGGGCTTTGCATCGATGGATTTGCTCTTCAGTGTTTGAACTCTCAGCAGTGAATATTAAACCACACTGAACGCTACACAGAACTGAATTTAAACTCTGAAAACTGAACAGACACCATTTCAAATCACCATAATCTTGTATGTGAAGCTGCTTTGACACAATCTACATTGTAAAAGTGCTATAGAAATAAAGATGAATTGAATATTTGGGCCAAATGTAAAATGTAATATTTGGTCCATATGTTAATAAATGATATGGGGGCCTTGTAAGTTTGGCCTATCTTTACCCATATTTAAAATACATTTTTATTATTTTTGAATAATAAAAAAATTCTACCAAGCAGATGGCTTAGAGAAAAAGCACAATGCTTCATGGTTTTATCAATTTCATTGCAGTTGTAAAGCACCAACATATGTGGCCCAGTTATGGGTTATTAACTTGGCTGAGACTTGGCCCAGATATGGTCCATGTTTGGCCATTGTCTGGCATCCAGACCTGGTCCAGTCATGTACCGTAATTCACTGTGGCATATGGGCCAAGTAAAAGCTGATTGTGTGGGGCAGAGCAGGGCCAGAGAAATTCTGCAATGTGCGAAGGTTATCTAATTATTCTGTTGCTCCAAATTTCACACCATTTCTAACCATAATAGTTTTAATAACTCATTTCTAATAACTGATTTCTTCTATTTTTGCCATGATGACAGTAAATACTATTTTAGATATTTTTCAAGACACTTCTATACAGCTTAAAGTGACATTTAAAGGCTTAACTAGGTTAATTAGGTTAACTAGGCAGGTTAGGGTAATTAGGCAAGTTATTGTATAACGATGGTTTGCTCTGTAGACAGTCGAAAAAAATTTGCTCAAAGTAAAATATATATCTTAAAGTTATATAAAATATATGTCTTAAAGTTTATCTGTCTTAAATATAAAATAAATACATGATCAAAATTACAGTTTAAATGTAAACCTGCATATTTTAAAACAAGGTATATAATGACAAACAAGATATATATAATGGGATAACTTTTATCATGTCTCTCCAAAACTTACTATTATAAATAAAAAACGAAAGCTAAAGCGCACTGAGTCGTCAGATTGAGGGTTGTGGCAGCCTGTAGTAAACTCGCGTCTGCTACGGAGTCTGTGAATTTGCGACATCTCAGTGTTTTTAAGGCGCATTTTCAAAGGCCACATCTGTATTACATTCATGCAAGTACAATTTGCGACATAAAATGTTCTGCTCTGCAACAGATAAAGCAAATGAGTTAGCGACTGGACTGCATTCAAACATACACATACACGTTATAATTGTTTGTAACAAGTTTATTAAGAAACAGGTCAAACATAACACTTCAGTTAACAGTCCTCCTCGCTTAAAATTAAAAACAGAAAAAAGAGCTACAACCAAAGACCATGGTAACATCCCACAGTTCCTTATGGGGCCAAGGGAGAAAAAAACGAAAACAATATCAATACAGAAATACACATTTCATCATAGCGGAACCTGATAATGAAACAAAAGTATACCTGCATCAATAACTTAAAACAATTATGAAAATAAACATTTTATTTATTCATTCATTACAAAAAGAGCCATCCACTACCTGTGTATTTTGCCTTAATGCCAGCATTAAGTAAAGGGGTGTAAAAGAAAGAGGGCCAGCAAAGGTTTTTATCTATACACAGTGTAAGACACACATAGAAAGCAGAGAGTTGGACTAATTAAAGCAGGCCTGTTTTTGTGGACGCTGGTTTGGTCAAGTTCTCTGTCTCTGGCATCTTAAAAATACATCCAGACCTTAATAAACTCCTGGTGCCCATTTCTGACCACTGTGTGGTTTAAAAGCACACTCCAACTATATAAATCTTTAACGTTCTACTAAACCAACATTCGTTTTTCCTCGACACTCAAGACAACCTGAATCTGCTCTCTATAAATAACCTCTTACTTGTGTATATTTGGTTTAAGCTAGAGGTAGGCCGTAACTTCTGACTTCACCATCCCACCGATCATTCTTGGCCCTTAAATTTTTACCATTGACTGTGGTAAAAAAAATGAAATGAAATGCTGAACGTTGACAATTGTGTTAAACATGTACTGTGTTCAAAATCAAATGCATCATTTTTTGTTGTTTATACACTTTAATGTCTGTGTGGAACAAAAATACAATGCTTATTTTGCTAGTGCACATTGTTATCCTTTGGATCACAGGTGTTAAATCCAGTTCCTGGAGGGCCGCAGCTCTGCACAGTTTAGTTCCAACCCTGCTTCAACACACTAAAGCTACGGTCAGACTGAACTTTTCTCCCCATAGACTTCTATTCATACGCATGCAAATGCATCAGACCGGAAATGCAAGCTCGCACAACAAGTTTCACAGTTCGCTGCGTTGCAAAGTTCAAGATTGGTGAACTCTAACCTGTGAAAACGCATCACTTGACTGCATGAGACCAATCAAGGTTCAAAACATGACATCTCTGGACAGAAATTTAAAATATGGATCTATCTCTCTCTTTTTAAAATGTCTAACCACCTTGCTTAATTCCACCCCTTTTTGCAGTGCAGTACACCAGAATTTCGCAAGCTCAAAATCTAGAGAGACCGCAGCGTTACCTGTAGGTTTCAAGCAAGCCTGAAGCACTCAATAAAGTTGGTCAGATGTGTTTAAATAGGGTTAAAGCTAAACTGTAGTTGCGTTCCAAACAGCACACTATACAGTATGCACTTATGCACTATGTACTTATGAATCTACACACTCAACAGCATAATATGGAACAGTTTTATTTTACCAAAGCAGAAATTCAAACCATTTCCCTGATGACGTTTGATGGTTGCTAAATTAGTGAAATAAATGACCAAACTACCAAATAATACCTCCCATGAGTATAACCGCATTCGCCATCAGGAGGCGGTATAATCACTCTCGTAGCAAAATTTTGCTTTCACAATCCTAAATAGAGTAATCCAACATGTGTGCCCGGTTGCTCTGCCCCTTCCACTATGTATGCTACAATCGTTGAGTGCGTGAAGTGTCCATCATTCCACACTTCATTTTAGTGGTTGAATAAGTGCATCATCTTATTATTTTTAGAGTTTTCAGTGTGAACGCACTACTTTTACACTATTTATACTACAAAATGGTCTAGAATACTGCAATTTGGGACACACCTTGTGTCGAGCTGCTGCTCTCCCTGTACTGGATTTGACACCTGCGCTTTAGATGAACAATTATGGGCAAGTTAGTCCACACACAAAAAAAGTTTGTTTTGGTAATCTTCAATCAAACTCTGACTATTTATGTCCTGGTTTGGAGTGGCAGTCTTTCTCTGTTGACGTTTAACCACAATATTCTTAACCACGCCTCTCTCACTGTTAGTTTTCTATAAGGGAATGATGCACAAAGCCCCGCCCCCTACTCAGTATTCTGTTTCAGTACATCAACATACTGTAATGAATGTCACAGCAGCTTTAAATTGTGATTTTGGAACATTTTTGTGTGCAAAAGTGATCACTTTATCACTTCTTTTTTATTTTCTTACATGAAAATGTTCCAAAATAACATTTCAGATGTGATTTTATTGTGAAGCTCTGCTTTTTTGAGTCATATCTTGTGCATATTGTATTTACTGATTATTTAATAATTATATGTGAATTTATGATTTCTAAATATAAAATAATATATTGTATATGATTTACAAATATTACTGTCATATTACAGAAGTGTTGATTTGACGTTCTGAGTTAAAATGATGTTGTAGATAAGAATGAACTCTGATAATCTGAATAAAAATCAAAGAAAACAAAATAAAAATGTAGGCGGTAAAGAAACGTGATTTTTGCTGAAGTGAAACTATTTGAAATGATTTTTAAAAGAGTCTACATTTGAAGAACTCCAGAGTTAATTAGATTATGTGGAAAATCCTGCACTGAAACAAAATGAATGGGTAAATGGCTAACATTAATGAAAGCAAACAAGGGTGAAGAACCAGATCTCTGCCTCATTTTGTGTAGAATAACACTGACCTCAATATTCACTTCCTGCTGCTCGCTTCACCTTCAAAACTCACGTCTGTAACAGGAAGAGAGCGGAAGACAGAGCACGTGGAGAAGAAAAGACTTCCTCATCCACAGCATCACCAGCCTCTTTCGAGATCGGCCTTTTTAGACGTAAAAAAAGCACTACTCTAGCACGCTAATCTACCTAGCGACATTAACTATGAAGCACAAAGACAGACATGTTTATATATATATATTTATATAGGAAATGAAAATACAAAAAAAGTAAACATCCTGACTTTCACACACATAATAATTAAAAAATGCCATTTCATGAACAATAGGATAAAATAAGATGCCTTGCATAGGGGTGGGATAAAAGGAACGCGAGCAAAAAACATAGGCAGGAAAACCATGCATACCGAAAGGCGACACGGGGACTTTAAACTGAACGTTATCACATAGTGCAAAAATCCCAAGAAGAAACAAGGGACTAAATCAAATGCGAATGAAATCTCACATCAATACCAGCCCAGCCCAACCCAACCCAGCCCTTTCAACGGGCCGCTTCCCCCAAAACTCCCCCAGCGGTGTGGACTTTGGTGTGTCCTGTGATAAACAAGGCATCAGGAGATGAGATTGCTGTGGTGATGGAGGTCTTGTGACCCTTTCCCGGCCCACTTTGGTGAATGCCGCTAGCGCATCTTGTGATCATCAGTGTTGCCCATGTTGGAGCCAGGGCTGGGGTCCTGCTGTCGCCTGGGCTGGGTCATCACACACACGCGCACACATGCAGATACATGCACAAATGCACACACACCAACACACAAACCGAGACAGAGACAGAATATAGTTAAAACGGTTGCACTGGGATTGAGTCACTAACATGTTAGTTGTCAAACTGCAAACACAATAAGAGTAAAAAAAATCAAATGCAGCCTACATGCAACAGAGTGAGATGTTGAGCCTTCAGGAACTGTAGATCAGTCTGAAGTGACAGGGGTCAGTTCTATTAGCACTCTAAAGTTGAATTATGTTCAAACGTTTATTTGAGTAATGTATGTGTGAATTTATGTGATTTTTTTTATTACAAACTCTAACCAAACCTGAAGAAACCGTAATAGCCAATATGTGCGGTGGCAAGTTTTTTTGTGTATGTGTTTTTGTTATTCTGCGAAACTTTTAAAGTGCTCCTTTTATGAAATTTAAATGTTTTTGATTTAGTTTTAGACGTACTGAAGGTCTCAAAAAGTACTTTGAGTTTGAGGGTCAATATTGACATTGTTCATCTGCAGAGGGTGAAGACCAAAGGTAGGCATTATGGAAATATTTTACAGATATAAAAGCTTATATATAAAAGATATAAAAGGCGAGGTGAGGTTGTGGGAATTAGGACTTTCTAAGGACTTCTAAGGATTCTAAGGGACCACACACTTTTTGGGTGCCCAGAAATACTATTAGGGGTCTAAACACTTTTCCTTTCTGAAGCGGGTCACACACCGGATGCATTGCTGCAGAAATATGAACTGTCCTGAGTCATAGCTGGGTGCTGTGGACAGCGCCGACTTACAGTGCCGGTGTGTGTGCCCTGATAGAAACTTATATGTACAATTCTAAAATGCATTATGCTGTGTAGCGCGGCGCCAAGCGGCGCATCTGGTGTGCAACCCCCTTAAGAATGTGAGGCGCACTGCATTGCCTTTTTTTTGTTGACAAGAAAAAAAGAAGTGTGGTGTCTTTTTTTATATAATTATTTTTTAGGGGGGTTTCACCTTTTTTAATGTGATAGGACAGTGATGGGCAGACAGGAAAGCACTGGGAGTAGAGAGAGGGGAAGGACTGGCATAGGACCTAGAGCCAGGAATCGGACTCAGGTTGCTGTGAGCACCTTGGCGCTATATGTTGGCACACTTAACCACTAGCCTATTGGCGCCCTTTTTATGATGCTTGGCACCCACTAAATCAGCTGTGCATGGACCCTTTTCACAAGACTGTTATGATGCCTTTAACGTCATCATATTCTTTAAATCATTGAAAGTTTAAAAAAAAAAATTAGGTATGAACATTTTTATGCATTTATGAATGTATTATATCATCTTTGCATCAAATCACAAAAAATGAATGACCACTTCTGCAAGGTGTTTGTAATGCAGTGTCTATGGGGCTGTGAGTAAATTTGATGCTATTCTCTCCTCTGGCTGCCGTCATCAGTCACACACAATTTTTTTCCTTTTTCTGAAAGTCTTGATAACACCATTGTGGAGTTTTTCTTTTATTATTTCAGCAAATAGGATTGTAAAAAATGATTTGGTGTATTTCCCATTCACTGTGGTCTAAGTTTACCAAATCCTAATCCCTTCTGCTACTGAGAATCCTGGAAATGTGAAAAGGGTCTATTGTACATGAGTATTGCTGTTGATATTGTTAAGAATTGTAAGATTTAATAATATTGTTATTTTCACAATTTGTGAAATCATACAGCTCCGGATAACTCGAAACAGGAACTACTAGTTTCTCCTCCATCTTTAAACATCATCATAGTCATCTTAACAACACAAATACTGCTGTCACCTCAGCGGACACCCTGTCTTTGCTTTCATTTGATTGGAGAATGAAAAGATGGCACTGATGTAGCTCAATTTTTATACTCAAAGTTGACTTTTTTTCAACTGCAGGCGCACAGTGCGCAACGGCAAAAACGTGAGGCGCAGCAAGCAGTAAAAACGCTAAGCACACTGGGTGCATAAGCAGTGCACAAAAATAGAAACTATTAAAAAAAAAAGTGTCTCTCAATGCAAAACGTGTGTTTGTGTGATCAAGGTCTTAGGGGGCCCAAACTCTCAGCTTCCAGCTCCCAGCTCCCATGTCCCCCTTAAACATATGCATAGCCTAGCCGGGGAGGTTCAGGCGTTTCGAAAGACCCACCACCCCTTACTTTTATAGTTCAAATTTTGTCCCAAATATAAGCTCATTTGTCCTATTTTGAATGCTATGCCATCATAAATAGCGAAAATAACCAATTGAAAAAGGCTTTAACACCAAGCGGAATCCTCTGTTGGCTTTCGCTTCAGTGTGATTTCAGCTAATCAATTGTTTTTAAATGGAGTAAACATTTTACAAGTAACTTTTATTCTAAATCTTGCACCTTTTTCTTACAACAACAGAAAAAAAAGATGAATAAAAAGGTGTGAAGCACCATAGTAAAGATATGAAGTGGCCCACTTTAAAATTTATTTGAATACTAATTTGGCTACTGTTGTTAGCATGAATTTTCAAATGTTAATGACAATAGGCCACATACTTCTCTTACAGAACAGATTCTTATTTTTTTCTGATGATATATGATGTAATAAATTTGTATTTTAAAAGTTAGTATATTTTTATATTTTTATTTTAAATCTATAGAAAACATTTTTTGGTACATCAGAAAGTGTGGTTAAGATGACCATCCAAAAAACTAATTCAGCTAAAAATTGTGCTTAAAATGTCACTAAAATGCAGTATTTAAATGTCATAATTAAATAGAAAATGAGGCGTAACTGCAGAAAGGTCCACTTGTTGAGAAAAAAAGAACCACCCCTTTCACCAGGATGGCTACGGGCCTGCATACACACTAGGACCAAAATTGCTAGCGGTTCCCCTGGGTAGATATAAAGAAAGGGTGGAATCTCTCTGGAGTCCCTCCCACAAACACATATGGACAGTGAGATTGGCTGTGCCTTTCCCTGCTGTCAAATGGTAGGGTGCTACAATATGTTTATATGTTCACAGCGCCAAAACTATAAGGAAATTTTCTGAACCAGACTCAGGTGGGACGTGGACATAAGGAGCTACTTTTCTAAGAAAAGTAAGTCACTTGAAGTCCAGATAGCCAGACCACCATAATAATAGTAGTAACCATGGCTAAGGGGCTAATCCTTTTTTTGTTTGTTTTTTTTTTTATTTTAGCCTCCACAACGATAATAAAAAACAACAATCAAGATATGGTTATTGCGTCACATGTCTTCCCGTTTTCAAAAGACAAAGTAAAATCGTGTCACACTAAAATCGTGTGCTGTTCTGGTTACTTTCAGATGGAACAGAACATCATGTAACGTCTTCTTTTAGCTGAAAGGGCATAAACTACCATATAGTCTACATGCAAAAATCTGATATGCCCTTGTAGACCGAGACGCTCAGTATACGAAAACCTTTATTATTGTAGGGGTGGTGGGAGGGCAAATCTAAAGCAAAGGTAAATCAATGCCCTTGGATGGACCGCACAAATTTACGTGACGTTATAAGACGTTATAAGGAAATGTAGCATTTGAACATTCTCCATTTTGAAAAATAAAAATGTAGTTATTTTAAAGAAGAACTGTCAGCACAGCACTTAAATAGTAATAGCTAAATAATAAATGTGATGTGTCTGGATCACTGACATCCAGTCTCAATCGCAACACGAGTGAGAGCCTGCGGTCCACATGCAATGTACCTTCATGTCCAGCAGGGGCCGGCAGAGGTCAGCCTCACCACAGACGCTAAAAATTGAGCAGCTTTTTTTGGTTGAAGTGGTAGACATTAGTCATTAGTCAGGGGCAAGTCTTCAAATCACTAGTCTTAAAAATAAAGATATGACTGATGGCCTTGTCACAGATACATATGTTTACGTGCCTATGTCTAAATCTCTCCCTGACATAGATGTCTGAGCACAGACAGACACACAGACGGACAGACAGACAGGCAGACGGCGAGGGAAAGATAGACGGACAGGCAGACAGTGTGTATCTCATACAGCGTGAGCTCATCATCCGTGGAAGTGGTGATTATAGCACACTCTAACCCTGTTTTTACACCACTCGACGCCTGGGATCCCATCTTTAAGTGTGCGCATTAGCAGATGAAGCTGTTATAGCTGCCATAGCATGGCACAAAGCAGAGCGATGCATAAAGCTGTTGTAAATAATCAGCATTAGAGATGTAAGCTAGCTGTAGACTAGCAAACATAAGCATAAGTGTTTGTATAGTGACGAGATGTGTTTGTTATTTATAAACTTCTTCTAGGCCTGCATACAGCAAGGAAATTTTCACAGTATGTCTGATAATATTTTTTCTTCTGGAGAAAGTCTTATTTGTTTTATTTGGGCAAGAATAAAAGCGGTTTTTAATTTCTTAAAAGCCATTTTAAGGTCAAAATTATTATCCCCTTTAAGCTTTATTTTTGACGATAGTCTACAGAACAAACCATCATTATACAATAACTTGCCTAATTACCCTAACCTGCCTAGTTAACCTAATTAACCAAGTTAAGCCTTTAAATGTCACTTTAAGCTGTATAGAAGTGTCTTGAAAAATATCTAATAAAATATTATTTACTGTCATCATGGTAAAGAAAAAATAAATCAGTTATTAGAAATTAGTTATTAAAATTATATAATTATATATATATAATTTGTAGTTGTGAATTCCTTTTAAGAAAACAAATGCTGTTTTACATATTGTTTATATTATTTATTACAAAATGTGGAAAAGGAGAATGATTTATTTTGCTGTTTTTTTCTTCTTCTTATATTACTCAATTAAAAATAAATGAAAGTACAAAAGGTGCAATTTACAGTACCTATCCCGCATGTCTTTGGACTGTGGGAGAAACCAGAGCACCCCAAAGGACATGGGGAGAACATGCAAACTCCACACAGAAATGCCAACTGATCCAGCCGAGGCTCGAACCAGCGACCTTCTTGCTGTGAGGCGATCGCGCTACGCACTGCGCCACCATGACGCTATATTATGACATATTATAGTGTTACAAAACGGTTATTTCGTTGCTGTTCTTCTGAAATTAATAATTAAAATGCAGAACAAAAACTATCACAGTTTTTACTAATATATTAAGCAGCTAAACTGTTTTCACTAATAAAAATTATTATTTGATTTAATATTTATTAATTTATTATTTCACAACATTACTGTTATATATATATATATATATATATATATATATATATATATATATATATATATATATATATATATATATATATATATATATATATATATATATTTATTTATTTATTTTTTTATTTTTTTTCGTTCAAATAAGTGATGTTTAACAGAGCAAAGTTATTTCTTTCCACAGTGTATATATATTTAGCTAATAATAGCTAATATTATTGACCTCAGCAGTTTTTTTTATGTTTTATTCCAGCCAAAATAAAAGAAATAAGGCTTTATTCAAAAGAAAAAAAAAAATATATATATATATATTTCTTATATATGAATAAAGCCTTATTTCTTTTATTTTGGTTGGAATAAAACATAAAAAAACTGCTGAGGTCAATAATATTAGCTAATAATAGCTAATATTATATATATATATATATATATATATATATATATATATATATATATATATATATATATATATATATATATATATATATATATATATATGTAAACCAAAGAAATTAGTTATTAAACGTTTTCGGTTTAAAATTGTGTTGGAAAAAATCTTCTCTCTTTTAAACACCAATTGGAAAATGTTTATTTTAGAGAATTAATATTTCACAGGAAGGCTAATAACTTTGTCTTCAACTTTATACTGAATTTATAATATTTTAAAATAGAATAAACCTGGTATAATGTGTTTTGTTTTATATATTTTAATAATTTTATTAAAAAAAAGTATTATAATTATTACATAAATATTTTCAATCTAACAATCAAACACTATTTCAACCATATTTTGACATTTTCACAGTAATTATTTGAAAAATTAAGTCAACATTTAACATGAAAGTCATCTTTATGTAGAGGTCTTTATTTAAAAGATCTTTAAACTTTCTTTTAAAAATAAAAATATATGAAGTTTACAATACAATTAATGTTAAATAATAGAAAACAAGGCAAGCAAAACCTACATAAACATTTTTTTTTGGTCCTAACTGATTTCAGCTGGTTTCTAAAAGTTATTAAGCTGGTAAGCCAGATGGTCTACCACCCTAACCAGCTGAAAAAACCCAAACCCTTGTAAAAACCAGTCAACAGACCAGGCTGACAAGGAGAAACCAACAATGGCATTAAGATTTTTTTAGGGTAACAAAATGCAAACGATGTTAAACACAACTATATTAATTCTAAGTTTGCTTCTCCGATCTAATATCTATATCTACAGGACTTTGAAAAGCCCAGAAATAGTTGTTCTGTTTGGTCTGTATATTTGCGCTCTGTGTTGTGTGGATGAGAGGACGCGGCATCGATCATCCGGAGCGCAGCTGAAGCACTCTCCTGTACCACAAGTCAATAGTGCTTAGATTCTGCTGGCCAGACAGCGCTGCTAATGAAAAAGATCAATACTAATGATATATTAATACTTTCACTGGCCTAACATCACTCATGCGCTAATCCCACCTGCAGTAAAGGCCCGGGGTTTCATGAAAAATGGCCTATCTATTTTTCATCCATCTATCACGCAGAAGGCCATTACACTCTTCGATATCTTTCAGCTTTGATTCGCCCCTTTAGACTCTCTGCATACACAAGCAGTGACAAAACCGCATTAAGACCCAACGAAAGAGGACAAATAAGTGTGTCTACTCTTCTTTGTCTGTTTTAGATTGTAAAAAAAAAAATTTAATCCATTGTCTGCATTTCGTAAAACAAACCTGGCCCACTTTCCCAGAAAACACCGACCCAGGCTGCTATTGTGCTGCTTTTTATCCAATTACAGATGATGGAGTTTAAGATTCAACCACAGCTATGTGACCGTCGTGAACGTTCGATCTCAACAAATACTATTCGCTTTCCAAAATAAAGCCGTGGAGCTCGAAAACAAGCTTCGAACGAGGGTCAGACTCCACACCGCCGGGATGAGAAAGCATGAATTATAGAATAATTACAGGGTTTCATTTTTCCAGCGCTCAGAGTGACTTTGAGCTTTGAGGGGAAAAAAAAAACAAAAAAAAAAACATTTGGCCCGTGAGTCACAGATCGCCTGACTGCAATGAGTAAGAAATTTGATTTTCATAAGCAGCCAGATCTATTTAAAAAAGAGACCTTGGCGTGATTGATTTTGGAGGAGCGGATGAAGAGTGTGTAAAGGAGCGCCTGAGGGTGTAGATTAGGAGGGAGGAATATAAAGGCGGCGGTTCATAAGGGGAATCTTTCTGGTCATGTGCTGCCAAGCTGTGCCTGAGAGCTCCCAGAGGGCTTTGCAGTGGGCGGGGCACTGAGGAATCTTGGGATAGAAGTCTGGTCTCCATTACAGAGGTCTGAGGAGAGTGTGTTGGGGGTCTCTTTTGGCGTTTACAATATAAGACTGGCAGTCATATGCAACTTATAGAAGTTCACTTTAGTTTTTTTTTTCTCTCGAATGCATCCTTTCATGTTGATAGTGTTAGGTTTAATTAGTTATAAAGTAACCACTTACTGCATTTAAATAATTTTTCTGCTAAGAACAGTAAAGTAATGGATTACATTTTCAGGTATTATTGTTAATTATAATGTACTTGCCTTAAATATTAAACTTAAGTCCTGTATAAATCAATTGAGAGAAGCAGAATCATTGTTCTTTTGTTATACACAATTTTTTGCAGAATAAATCTATTTTCCAACTATAAAGGTTACATTTATGTTTGCACCAAGCGGCAACCTCCTGCTCTCCCCCGTGAAGCAAATACAGAAGTAACTGAAACTGCAGTTCATCGAAATTCTGCTAGTCCTGCCTCCATAATAGAGCAGATTTCTATTGAGCCCAATGTTAAAATGGCCGACTTTACAGCAGAAAAAAGGGTGTTTACAGCCTGGTACAAAGAATGATTTTGGTTCCTATAGCTAACATTACCCTTCATGACAACTGTGAGGGGGGGAATTTTTTTTAAAAGTCATCAGTTTCGTTTTTATTAAGTTATATTAAGTTTGCATAATTAAGGGCGTGGCTATAAGAATAGTCATCTAAAACGTTCACATATAGTGTTATACCTGGATTTCATCAATAGCCTTTCATTTACTAACAAAGACTATATTTTCAGTGTTTAGAAGTAATTTGCGTTTTCCTCCTATAGAAAAACATCATAAGAACAATGCTTAGTGACTCAATGTATTACAACAGTGTTTTTAAAAGATTGATATAGTATACAGCCAAGCACATGTGATCAGAACACAAACGAGTCGCAGGTAATGAAGTATTAAGCGTTTCTCCCAAAGACAAGCCAGTCTAAGTAAAATGCTAGTAGGTGTCTGTAGCTCCACTCACGCTCCGCCTCTTTCAGCGTATTTTGTTACCCCCGGTTGGAGCGAACAAAATGGCGCCAATTGGCCACGCCCACTTGTAGCTTCGTTTGTGCCCTTCAGAAAAATAATAATAAAAAATAAAAATAATAAAATAATAATAACAATAATAATAATAAAAAAATAATTGAGTAAATAATTAGTTCAAGACAATATAGGGTATACATTTAGAGAAGCAAAGCAATTGTTTGCATACTGTATGAACTGTATACATTTTTCTTATTCATATATTTTGCATAATAACCAGATTTTGTTAAACTAAAGAATGTTAGATTTGTCCAATTATTGCACATGCCTAAGAAACAATGAAATATTTTCATTTTTCGTAATCAATATGGTATGTATGAAACGTGGTGTCATTTTTTTATTATAAAACTAAAAGTTTCTATTTAACTCAAATTAAAAGAGTTTAATTTCTATCGTCTACTGTATGTGTTGCTATTTATATGGATTTTAAGAAGTGTTAAGTAAAGTAATTAAATTACTTCTTGAGAAATGAAGTTAAATTTCAGACAACGTAATCAGAAAAGTAATTTAAATACAATTCTAATGAATAACAGCTAGTAATTAATTACTTTTTGAAGTAGCTTATCCAATGCTGCATGCAATGTTTATGAATGTACAGGGTCTGCAAAATGTCAAAGTTCAAAGAGGACTCTTTATAATGAGTCTTCAGTAATTTCAGTCTTCCTGCAGAAAGTCTGGAACAAATTTACATAATACCAGCCTATGCTTTTCAATGGCTGCCATTGAACACCTTCCTCTTTTACCCTCAAACTCTGTAGTTGCAGTTTATGGCTTGGAAGAGTGATGCTGTAATGATAAGCAGTTGTTTTTTTCTGCTACAGTTGCAGTTTGTATCACTGTGAAATTCAAATGTGATTTTGTGTTCAAGGCCCTATTGTTAATCTGATCACAAGGTGAGGACACTAAATACAGATAAGGCTGGGCATTAAATCAATACATCGGTGAATATTGATAAGAACCATGGTACAGTAAATATCAAATCTGTTTCTTTCCCATTTAAAGGCAGATATTTGCTCCTTAGTCAAAACTGTAGAAGCCAGGCATTTAATTTTTGATTTACATGTATCTTTTATTGTCAGAATATGACAAAAACTTGTCAACCAGATGCATATTTTGCAAATCTGAATTACGACACAATATACCATTTGAAAAAAAAGGTAAATAATTTGTCTTTCAAAATCATGCGTGTACATAACCATAATCATATAGGTAAAACCTAAACATTACCCTGTTGAAAAGTAACAATGTGGT
Source organism: Danio aesculapii (assembly GCF_903798145.1). Classification (NCBI taxonomy): domain Eukaryota; kingdom Metazoa; phylum Chordata; class Actinopteri; order Cypriniformes; family Danionidae; genus Danio; species Danio aesculapii. The sequence continues at coordinate 49,960,190 of NC_079452.1, read as the reverse complement.
TTCAAAAATATGAAAAATAATAGCTTACCCTAAGCTACCATCAAAACAAATATTCATTTGTAGAATGTTCACCTGTTTGGTCATTATTAGTTCAAAAGAGTAATATCATAAGGAAACCATCATTAACTGTCCGGTTTCTTAAGCTTTTACTCAGGAGCAAAAATCTGCATTTAAACAAAAACAGATAAGACCTTTATATCATGATTACTGATACAAAAAGTTGATTGAGCTATTTCTTTGGTCATATCACACATACAATACATACAAATAGGATGAGGTGTTTTGAGTTTGTCCACTTTTAACCACTACCAGAGCAAGTTGAAAATGCATTTGATTGGATTGCTTTCATAGTGTATATGTTTAAATGTGTTCAAACTGTTTCAAAAGACCATCTACTCTCTGCCTAGCGACTGAACATGTCATCGTTATGGGATTTGTTGTGAAAAAAGATTTTCATTATTAACAAAGTACATAAATTATGATGGAAACCGTCTCATAATAAGCCACAAAAAAGTTACAGATAGATCAAATATAAAACATCTTAGATTTAATATAATATCTTATATAATAGGTATTCATCCAAATTAGCTTTAAGTGGTAGACTAATTACTGGGTTATCGGAATAATCAGAGCAAAGCATACTCTTGGATAAGCAGGGTTTAGAGGAGAGATACCCAAACTAAGGCCCACAGGCCAAAGTTGGCCCATGGTAACTTTTAATTAGGCCCGCCATCCGATCTGATGATAGAGGGAGAATGATGGGGATGATTTAGAGAGTGTCATTTCAAATTTAATGTAACCTTTTATTTGTTTATATCATTGTTAAGCTACAAAAAAGCTAACTGAAATGAAATATTTCAATTTAAATGGTAGAAATGAATCAAATTTAGTTGTACATTCTGTCACCCAATGAATAGAGGACTTTGGTGAGCAAATCATGGCAAAGGCAGATTATGCTTGACTAGCGTATTTGTTTATGTACAGTACTATTGATTAAATTGACAGCAATATTGATTGTTTATCTTTTTATTGTAATAAATTATAACTAAAAGAGTTACACTGCATGAGTTAATACGATTGAAATAATATTTTTAAGTTAATTTTTAAACATTGCAAAATGGTTTAGGAAATTACCCATAGCAACTTTAATGTAAAATAGTTTGGTATGTTTACCTTCGGTCCACGGCTATCAACAATATTTGGTTTTTGGCCCATCATAAGAAAAAGTTTGAGCATCCCTAGTTTAGAGAGACCATCAGTGCATCCAAAATTGCATACTTCCCTACTACATAGTATGTAGAAAAAAGTAAGTAAGCTGTATGTCTAAATTTATAGCATTGGAAAACAGTATGAAAACAGAAGTTTCTGGATGTCCTACTAATTTCGGCGATATTCTGAAGCACGCAATGGACACTTTACTGTCTTATAAGGCCATGGGGGAGAATGTATAAATGGGAGCAAACTCGCACAAACTGACGCAACTAACATGGTTAGGTCATGTGATAATGATAAATGACAGCTGTAGAACATCCAAATTCTATTTACACTACTCATATTCATACTATACACGTAGAACATACCTTTCTAACGTCCGTAAAGTAAATTCCAACTTAAATGTAGTACCTACCAGACTACTATGTGATTATGACGCAGCCTGGATCTTTAAATGAAGTGTTTCAGACAATGTGAGGGGAAAAAGGTGATAAATGTAGTATCTTTCAACATTAATCTGATTGTAGATGACCTCCAAAACCATTTTAAAATAGCATATCAGGGGCACTTTAAAGAAACACACACACAGTGTAGACACAATAAACACACACACAAAGGAATACATGAGGTGCTCTTCCATGCACATGCTCTTGTGAAACACACACACTCACGTACACACACTTACAGACACAGACACGGTTTAGTGCATGACACAAGGATAGAGAGAAGCAGAGGAGACAGACCCTGGTCCTTGAAGGCCATCACTCCCAGATTTTTGATGCCACAGGGTCCTAAAAAACACAATTTGGTTTTCATCTTAAGAGCGCAGTTTGGATTGATTGTAGAATGATTATATTTGAGGACTTACAATGCAAAGACACTTCATGCACTAAGCCATGAGTAAACAAGTAAAGCACTTCAATAGCTTACACGTACACAAAGTCACACAAGAGTACATGAATGCATGCATGCGTACAGTTCCAAAATTCTACCAAACACACATGCCCTCCTTCATTATGCTTTGGCTCTGAATGATTTACAGTAAACAGAAAAAAAAATCAAGGCAGCAGTTCACTACATGAAATCCTAAATTGTTGTCTTACCTCCTGAGTTATTAAATGATTGAGCTGTGCCATCGGCATCTGCTAAATGACAAGTGATCAAATCAGTAGCGCCCCAGACAAGCTGTTTAGCCACGTCAAGAGCTCTCAAGACATTAGAGAACAGACAAAAACGCACGTATTTACCTGGTCCTGCAGTGCAGTTTCGAAAGGAGACACAATGCACAACTACTTTCTGATGTAAATAAATAAATAAATGTCAAAGAAAAAGATGAAAGTAGAAATAAAGTTTGATAATGTATCAACTTTGACTATTTTATATGAACTCTTTAGGTTAAAATTATAATTAAGTTTCATAAAGATAAAAAAACAGTTCCATGACAATTAAGCACACAATATTAAAATAAATTGTATATATACATGGCTGTAATATGTGAATATGTTATATGTTACATGTAATATGTTACATCATAAGGAAACAAAATGCATGAAGCTTATGAACATTATATACTTAAGTCAAGATTATGATAAAGTCGAAATTAAGATTTCAATTACTTACTAAATAACAACTTACTGTCAAAAATATACTATTTAAATTCATAATTATAATATTTGATCTTCAAAATGACCTACATGTTCCTCAATGTTATGACATAAATATGAGATAATGTTGGAATTATGTTAGAATTATGACCAAGTTTACATTATGACTTTAAGGGCCCTATCATACATCCGTGCAAGATGTGTTTGGAGCGATTTCTTCTATTTTCAGACCAATGCAACCCTAATTATTCCGCTTTGCACCACATTGTTTAAATAGTAAATCCATTTGCGCCGCTTTGTGGACTCATGGGTGTTCCGGTCTAGAAAGGAGGTGTGTTAAGACGCATTGTTGGCGCAATAAGTCCGGCGCAGAGGGCGTTAGTTGTGCACCTTAAACGCATTTACATTGCTTAATATACACAGGATGTACAGCAATATGTTAATATCTTACATGAGAAAGATATTTAAATATCTTAAACATTTTACAAAAGAAAAATAATAAAAGGATTAAAATATTACAAAAATTATTATGTTCTACATAAAAATACTTCTTTATATTTGTTTTAATAAAACCAAATTTAGGTTTGTCCACCTGTCTGGTTTTGGAGACGTATGCATCACTATATAGGGCATAAGAATAGGAACAAAGGAAATATGTAGGCTTATGGATGTCTTCAGTGGAGTGAGTACAACACCGTTTCTTTATCCACGAAAGTAAAGAAGTAAAGTAAAGAGTAAAAAAAAGTAAAGAGAAAGTAAAGAGGCTGAATGGAGAAGGCTCATTCTTTATCCTCGCGCTGCAGATGGTCTGTTTAACTGTTTTCTCACTAGTGAACAGTTTTTCCACTTAGTTCCACCTAATAGCAAATGCACCATGGCGTGATGCAACTGACTCCTAAAGAGAATGGGAGATGAGATTTTGATTGCTTTTTAATGCACGTTATGCTCAAAACACCCATAGCTCATTAAGAGAATAAGCACAACCCTGTTAGACCATGCGCCGGGGCGCAAACGTTATTTTTCCATCCTTAAAATAGCAAAAGTGGATTCAGACATGCCCTTAATGCTTTTGCGCCCTTCGCTTTAGACTTTGCGCCTAGATTGCTAAAATAGAGCCCTAAAAGTCATAATGAGATAAAACGTGAAAATATTAAATTTCAAAATACAGAATTGTCATAATCAAAACGTTTTAAGACTTCTAAAGGCATAATCTCAACATAGTGTATCATAATTATGAATTCAGCATGTCATAATTTTAAATATATATATTTTTTATATGGCAGAAACAGGCTTCAATGGTAATGTTTAAAATTAATAAATTAATTAATAGTTTATTAATTCTTTAATTAAAAAAATTTGACACATACTTTGTATTTTGTTACAACAATTTTATACATACATGACAGGACCAATGATAATAATTATAATAAAAAGAAACTCCCCTAAAAGTAAAATGTCCAAATGCATTATAGTAATAATAACAGGTTTCAGAGAAAAAAAAAATGTGCTTAGTTGTCATGAATAAATGCTGAAATGTCCTAAAAATAGGCTTCATTTCTTTACACAAAGTACTACAGGTATGTTTATGAAGGATGATCTAGATATGATTTTGTGAGATTCACACTACCACTTCAGCTTAGACTGATAACAAAAAAGAAAATATCAAAAAAAAGAAAAGATGCCGATGGCACCACATCATCTCCCGGCTCAGGAGCTACCAAAACATTGTATTATTATTCTTTTTTATTACATTTTTTTGTCAGTGAACTGCTCCTTACAGCATCAGACATTTTGGTAGTGGCTGTCAATCAAAATATTAGCAAGAAAAATTAGGTAAAGATTATGCAAAAAAGCACATACAGAAGTATATCATACATGCACAAGTGGAAAAAAACACATGTATACATACAATATATAAACACAAACACACACTCAACAAACATTACAACTAAAACAAAAGTCTGTACTGTATAGTATATTAAGGCAAGACACTGCAGGTGAATAGGGTGGAATCAATAACTTATGCTTATCACCATACCTCCATAGATGATTGATTATATTAAAGGGTTAGTTCACCCAAAAATGAAATTGTACTCACTTATTGACTCTCCCTCAATGCGTTCCAAACCTTTATGAGTTCTTTCTTCTGTTGAACACAAAGAATATATTTTGAAGAATGTAATGAAATCAGTAACCATTGACTTCCATAGGAAAAACAAACACTATGAAAGTCAGTGGTTAACGGTTTCTTACATTTGTTAACTTGTATTGTGTTCAACAGAAGATGTTTGTGACAAGTGAAGTGTAAATGATGACAACATTTTTGGTTTCGGGTAAACTATCCCTCTAAGAAGTTTTTTAAATGATATGTTTTATAAATTTCTGTCAAAAAATTTGCAAACAATATGCATCACTTCAGTGTTTCTCAACCACGTTCCTGGAGGACCACCAACACTGCATATTTTGGATCTCTGCTTTGTCTGACACACCCATTACAGGTCTTTCAGTCTCTGCTAATAAGCCAATGATCTGAATCAAGTGTGTTTGGTTAAGGAGACCTGAAAAATGTGCAGAGCTTGTGGTCCTCCAGGAATGTGGTTGAGAAGCACTGCATTATTTAATCAAATTTACACTCATTTGCATACATTAGTAGAACAAATATTGAACACTGGATGAAATTAGGCAGCTTGTTCTAACTACTTATTTAAAATTAGCTGAAACAACACGATTATTTTTGGGACAACTATCAAATTGGACAACTTAATTTTTTATGTTCAATCCACATAAATTTGTTAAAAATGTAAAGTTAACTTAATCAATTTGTGTTGGGACAACATGAATGAATTGTGAGGAACCATGCATTTTTTACAGTGTAGGCTCAAAATTCTTGTTTCATTTACTTGTTTGACATATTACAGTCAAATGTTTTTAAAGAGAGCACTTTAGGAATCCCTTTTTATCCACATATAATTCAGAAAACAAACATTTTGAGCATAACCCTAAATAAAAAGCTTCATAATTAATGATGTAATGATTTGATTTGATTCACGATACTAATCTCACGATTCACATTTTAGTCACGATTTTTTAACAAAATTTTTCATTCATTTATTCATTTTCTTTTCGACTTAGTCCCTTTATTTATCTGAGGTCGCCACAGCAGAATCAACCGCCAACTTATCCAGCATATGTTTTACGCAGCGGATACCCTTCCAGCTGCAACCCATCTCTGGGAAACTTCCATACACTCTCATTCACACTCAATATACTTCAGACAATTTAGCCTACCTAATTCACCTGTACCACTAATGCTGCACAATTTTTGCTAAATGTAATATATTTTCGGCCATAACCAAATTGCTATTTTAAAAACAATTTCCAAAAAAAATAAATAAATAATACAAACTCCTTACTTTAAAAAAAACTAAAACTGTGACTGTGCTGTGATTATACATATTTTTTGTAAGAAATATCAGCATATCTTCTATCTATAGAAAAAAAACTATTTCACTGGGGACTGAGATGGCTGGTGTGGAGAGGAAAGCCTTTCCTAAACCAGAGAGCAGTCTACAAAGGTGGTCAATAGGCCCTCTGCTCAAGGGGACTGGCCACTGGCGTAAAATACTGATTATAAAACTACTAATTATATATTAGGATAGAGACAGGAGTTGAACATGATTATTAAGATGAATAATTATTATTACTTGTACAAATAATTAGTATAAGTATCAGTGTGATACATTAAAGAAGAGATAATCTTGACAATTTTTAAATATTCAAAAATAAGCAAATTATTAAAACATGCAAAAACTAATTTGAAAATGAGAGGGTAAAATAATCTAATACCTGCTTCTGTAACAGATCAACTTTCTCTTTGAGCCTGAAAAACATCTTCACACTTTTGCTATAAAAACACTGATGCACCGTGTGATCTTCATAACACTCATCGGAGCAAGCGGAGCAGCAAATCATCCGGTCTGAGTGGTTTGGCATATTAATAGTTTTTTGCGTATAGACATCTGTGACAGTAGTTTTTCACTGTGCTGACGGTTTATGTGCATCATATTCGTTGTTTTGTTAGTGTAAGTAAACTTCTATCTGTCTGCGTTCCGTCTAGTGCACTTCACCACTGTCATTTTACTCTGCTCACCGCTGATGTGCAGTATAGCGAGATTGCGCCTGTAAACACAGCACACCCCCTGTTCAAAACATGTATCATGATTCATTTAACATTTCAACTGGTTTGAATCATTACATATTTAAATAGATTTTCAACCGGCTCACAGTGAATCGTTACACCCCTATTCATAATATATGGTAGATATGCATTAAAATGATAAATTCTGCTCTATTTATGTGCAGCTGAAATGAAGATTTATTCTCCAGTACAGGTGAAGCTATGTATTTTCAGCCTTTTAAAAAAAGACATCTACAGACACAAATGAAAAAAAGTAAAACAAAAAAAAACACTCATAACTGCATTTCATATCTCTACATAACACTTTATAAAATAAATAAATAAATATAAACAAATAAATAATTCATTCATTCATTTTCTTTTCGGCTTAGTCCCTTTATCAAACAGGGGCCGCCATAGCTAAATGAACCGCCAACTTATCCAGCATATGTTTTACGCAGCGGATGCCCTACCAGGCGCAACTCAGCACTAGGAAACACCCATACACTCTTGCATTCACACACATATACTACTGACAATTTAGCTAATTCAATTCACCAATACCGCATGGCTTTGGACTTTGGGGCAAACCGGAAACCCACGCCAACATGGGGAGACAAATAAATCATAAATAATAAATTCAATAAAATCTTAAACATGAAAGGTTTTAAACAACAGTGTTTTTCCTGCAGTGTCTCGCCTTAAACATGCATTACCCAATCAAAACCTTCACTCATCCTCACTCACTCACTCCAGCTCTCACCTCCAAGTCCTCTCGGTGCGAGCGATCCCTGTCCTCGAAGTCACGGGTCCTCCTGCGGGCTTCCTCAAAAGCGGCCTGGGCTAAAGCGTCCTCATGCTGTGTATGAACACACAAACAGACACAAAGCCGGGCAGGGCTCAGTCATTTCTGATGTACATGAGAGGTAGATTGACAGCGCGAGGTATTTCGCTGTACCTGTGCTCTCTCATCATCATATTCCAGACAGCCCATGCCATCCAGTCGGTGAAGATCAAGCCAGCCTCTCCAGATCACACACACTCCGTTTAGGATCATAGGAGCCTTCAGGTACACCTGCACACATACATGTATACGTATTCTTGGTTATTGTGGTTGATATGATGAACACACACAATACGATAATAATCAATACTGATAAAAAGAATAATTAGATGGAAATTCTGTTTTGTTGGGGAAAAAAGTTGGGAAAATAGTTAACTGAGTGATGTCTGGGTCAGAAGTCTGGGTCATTAATCAGACACTTACTGGTTTAAATATAGATTAAATATATAATGGATAAAATATAGATTGTTATTAAAAAGTTGTTGACAATGTTATTAGTGAATTAACTAATTCATTCATCCATCCATCCATCCATCCATCCATCCATCCATCCATCCATCCATCCATTCATTCATTCATTCATTCATTCATTCATTCATTCATTCATCCATCCATCCATTCAACAATGTTTTATTATCATGTCTTCACAAATTGAACTAAAATGTCTCTCCAGAATATAAATAAATGATAAAATAGTAATAAATAAATGCAATGAAAAATAAAATTATCTACCTAGACATTCATTCATTCAATTTCTTTTCGGCTTAGTCCCTTTATTAATCTGGGGTCGCCACAGTGGAATGAACCGGCGCCAACTTATCCAGCCAATTCACTGGGAAACACACTCATTCACACACATACACACTCATTTACACACATACACACTCATTCACACACATACACTACTGACAATTTAGCTTACCCAATTCACCTGTACCACATGTTTTTGGACTTGTGGGGGAAACCGGAGCACACGGAGGTAGCTCACGCGAACACGGGAAGAACATACAAACTCCACACAGAAATGCCAACTGCCTAGACATATTTAATTCATTATCCAGGTTTTTAAATGTTTAATTAAATCACAATTGTTTTTTAAATGTTATTATTTTAAAGAATTTTCTATTTCTTTATCTTACAAACATATTTTATTACTTATACATGAAACAATTACAACATTTAGCAATTACAATGAACTCTCCCTAACTCTAGTCTGTCCACACAGACAACACTGGCCCTTGAAACAGGTGAAATGCCATAACCACCAACTCCACATTTGAAAACCCCCTCTCCACGTCACAGTCGGCTGGACAATGGCTAATTTGAATTGTAAAACACTTTGTGAGTTGCTCAGTCAAACGTCTGGCAGAGAATGGCTTCAAAACTGAACATACACACACACACACACACACACACAAACACTGAAGGCAAATTTTTTTTTTAAAAGCACCTTTGAATTTTGAAAAGCAGTAATCTTTTTGTTTAATGATAAGAAAACATACAAAATAGACTTTTAAGCATTTCATTTATGCAATTAATCAATTTTATGTTTTCTCAAAATGAGTTTTTTTCTTCAGTACTGAGCCAAAAACCTCCCCTTAACCAGCACTTGCATACACTAAACTTTACGGTGTCATTCATATCTATATTCTGAAAGGGTTTACAGAGAGATATTATCACATAATTTGTCAGATTTTACAAAAAATATATACACTCACAAGCCACTTTATTAGGTACACCTTACTAGTACTAGTTGGACCCCTTTTTGCCTTCAGAACTGCCTTAATCCTTCGTGGCATAGATTCAACAAGGTAGAGGAAAAATTCCTCCGAGATTTTGGTCCATATTGGCATGTTAGCATCACACAGTTGCTGCAGATTTGTAGGCTGCACATCCATGATACGAATCTCCCATTCCACCACATCCCAAAGGTGCTCTATTGGATTGAAGTCTGGTGACTGTGGAGGCCATTAGAGTGCAGTGAACTCATTGTTATGTTCTAGAAAGAAGTCTGAGATGATTCACACTTTATGACATGGCGAATTATTTTGCTAGAAGTAGCCATCAGAAGATGGGTACACTGTGGTCTTAAAGGGATGGACATGGTCAACAACAATACTCAGGTAGGCTGTGGCATTGACACAATGCTCAATTGGTACTAATGGGCACAAAGTGTGCCAAGAAAATATCCCCCACACCATTACACCCCCACCACCAGCAGCCTGAATCATTGATACAAGGGAGGATGGATCCATGCTTTTATGTTGTTGACACCAAATTCTGACCCTGCTATCCGAATGTCGCCGCAGAAATTGAGACTCATCAAACCAGGTAATGTTTTTCCAATCTTCTGTTGTCCAATTTTGGTGAGCCTGTGCGAATTGTTGCCTAAGTTTCCTGTTCTTAGCTGACGGGAGTGGCAACCGCTGTGGTCTTCTGCTGTTGTAGCCCATCGGCCTCAAGATTTGACATATTGCGTATTCAGAAATGCTCTTTTGCATACGTCAGTAGTAAGATGTGGTTATTTGAGTTACTGTTGCCTTTCTATCAGCTGGAACCAGTCTGGCCATTCTCCTCTGACTTTTGGAATCATCAACTTGATATTTTCTCTTTATCGGATCATTCTCTGTGTGCAAAAATCCCAACAGATCAGCAGTTTCTGAAATACTCAGACCAGGCACTAACAACCATGCCACGTTCAAAGTCACTTACTGTAAATCACCTTCCTTCCCCATTCTGATGCTCGGTTTGAACTGCAGCAGGTCGTCTTGACCATGTCTACATGCCTAAATGCATTGAGTTGCTGCCATGTGATTGGCTGATTAGAAAATTGCATTAATGAGCAGTTGGACAGGTGTACCTAATAAAGTGGCCAGTAAGTTTATTTTTCTGCCTGTTTGTAGAACTTTCTGATCTATAAAAAGAGTGTCCCAAAATCCAGTCAGTAACAATCTTGGATGTTATTATGTCAAAACTAAATAAATAATAAAAATAATCCTAGAAATATCTAACAAACATCCCATGTTCAGCCTTTTGAGCTTCGGATGTATGCAAATGGACAAATAAATAAATAATTCCACATTTTCTGATTTAAACATTTCATAAAAATTTTAATACAAAAGAAATGTTTAGAATCCTTAATCAAATTAATAAACGGGAAGTACCCAGTTAATAATTTGTAATTTTTTTTCAACCCTGTTCACCTTCAGTCTTGCCATAACCATTACGTCCTGTCCTCCCTCAGCCAAAGACTGTATGGCAGCCTCCAGTGTTTGCTTCCTGTGATGAGAGTGTTTATTTATAGAGGCCAGCGTAGTAGAGTAAGGGTACACCGATGCAGAGACAAGCAAAGCCTGTCTGAATTTATTTATACTGACGAGTGCACATGATTGCATCCGTGTGTGAGACTCAGACCATGAGAGGGACTATGTATAAGACAAGGTGGACAAAGAGTGAGAGAGATGTTGAGAATGTGGAGACAGGGGGGTATATGAGCGTCTGTCTGGCCCCGAGCCACAGGAATATCACATCTCTGCCACTGAGGAATCCGGCCTGAGACAAAAGCGTGCAGTCTGTCGGCCTGTGGGTGCTGTTTATTTCTGTAACTGCAGTGAAAGAGGCCAGCTATAAATGCAGACACATATTCACGTATCCTCTGCGTAACCCGCCAAAAACAACGCCGGTCGCCAAATAGGAGCGAAGTTCCAACGTGCCGAAAAACACAGGAATATTGGCTAGTGGTGTTGGATAGTCAAGTGACCGGCCAGACAAACACACTCCAGCCGAGCAGACACAACACCAGCTTTGTCTGACTTTACTGCCGTCCTTTAAACGTTAGTGTATGTGTGTGTGTATGTGCGTTGGCGTCAGTTCAGAGGGTGTTTGCCCTGGTTTCATATCCACTAAATTCACCACATTGACGTGAATGCTGTCTGCTATATAAATAGCTCTGCAGTTCATTTATTGAACACTAATTTTCATATGTGAGAATAAAAGGTACTTTTAATAAACGCATGCTATGTACAGAAGTGTGTAATGCACGTCATGGATGCATTACACTGAAAACAAATGACACAAAGATGATTCCAAAGATGATTTACTAAATTTGTTTAAGTTAAGTGGTTGTAAACAATTTATTTGGGCTGAATTTAAACAAACATGAATTTAATATTTGACTAGATATTTTTCAAGACACTTCTATACAGCTTAAAGTGACATTTAAAGGCTTAACTAGGTTAATTAGGTTAATTTGGCAGGTTAGGGTAATTAGGCAAGTTATTGTATAATGATGGTTCTTTCTGTAGACTATCGAAAAAAAAAAATGTTTAAAGGGGCTAATAATTTTGACCTTAAAATGGTTCATAAAAAATTAAAAACTGCTTTTATTCTAGCCGAAATAAAACACATAAGACTTTCCCCAGAAGAAAAAAATATTATCAGACATACTGTGAAAATTTCCTTGCTCTGTTAAACATAATTTGGGAAATATTTAAAAAAGAAAAAAAAAAATCAAAGGGGGCCTAATAATTCTGACTTCAACTAATATATATATATATATATATATATATATATATATATATATATATATATATATATATATATATCATTAAAGTTTTTTTCCACTATTTAAGTTTGTTCACGTTTTTGTTACTACTGTCCCTTTTAGAATTTTTGTATATTAATAAAATGGCCTTATTTTATGACTATCTGCCTCAGTTTAATATACTGTAGTTTGCAGTTGTTGCACTTTATCAAAAGTGGTTTGACTCTCAAATAATAAAAAAACTGATGTTGATATATAATTAAATGAGTGGGTCACATGTTAACATGTTCATGGTTACATCAACAATAATGATGTCTGAATGGCATGGTGTTTCCATTAATGAACCAGATCTGCCCATGTTATGTCTACACAAATGTCTGTGTTACTGACGAGAGATTTGGAACTCCCTATGAATGAAAACAAAAGTTTTTTTTTTTTTTTCCTTAAATATCCAAGTGGACTCACCACAGATGTATAAACACAATTGCAGCTCTTGCCTGGATATGTTTGCTGCTGTATAACCACTAAAAGGCCACTATTATAAATGACACTGATGAAATGTTTACCAAAATCAAAAGATAAACCACAACCTCTCTGCAGGTCTAACTAACAAAGACACGAGGCAAAGAGTCTTATTAGAATCAATGGTTCAATAAACCACTATACTGTTGGAGTCATGGTGTAGTGGTAGCATTCACAGCACATTATACTGCAGCTGAGGTGCTGTCATGCACTCTGACACTAATTTAAATCCTTTTAAGCCATAAATAAACAAACAAACAAATGCATACATAAACAAATAATCCAGCTTCATATCATTTTATTGTTTTTTAACTATTAGGGTTACTAACTTACTTTCAGGGCCATTTATATCGCAGTTGATATTTAGCCGCACCATATTGGTGTTTCGTAACATCTAGTTTTTTATGACGTCAGATGTTATCTCAACGTTCAACCTCCATTCTGGAGGAGCAGAACATACACACATACACTACAGAAAATTTAGTTTACCCAATTCACCTACCGCACATGTCTTTGGACTGTGGGGGAAACCAGAGCACCCAGAAAAAAAAAACCACCCACGCGAACATAGGGAGAGCATGCCAACTCCACACAGAAATGCCAACTGACCCAGCAGAGGCTTGAATCAGTGACCTTCTTGCTGTGAGGCAACAGCGCTACCCACTGCGCCTAAAACATATATACATTTTTATAATGTGTATATCCTCAGGTGTACAAACATAAAGAGGAGCTACTGGATATATTGAAAATTGTGATTATCTGTTTAAAAAAGAAATCATGACCCATTCTGAATAGTCAAAATAAAATAAAATAAAAAACATTTAAAAACTCTTATAAAACATCTTCAATTACAAGAACAGGACAGATTGTTAATTGCTGTGGTCTAATTAAAAACTTTTTTATACTAATGACTTGAATTAGTAATTCAATGACTTAGTCAAAAACATAAGTGCCTGCCCACATATCTTTTTCAGCATAAGGACTTTGAAAAAGTATTAGTTTAAATGTTATATGCAACTTAAACACCTTTGAGGTGAATTGCAACTTTCCAATCTTGGTTTTCATCTTAACGTGAAGTGAAGTTTACAAAAATAAAAATTAAAAACAAGTCCAAAATGTGAATTAGATGCATTTACATTTAGTTGTTAAGAGTGGCTCTGTGTAGTATTGGTAACCTAGCAACCAACAGTAAACAAGGCAAGCCTAATGGAGACAGCTGATTAGCCCCATGAGTGTATTGTTCATTATGTCAGTTTATTCTGCAAATGCATTTCTTTTTTCATTATTCCATTTCCATTATTCATATTAACCCTTTTCTTCGCACGAGTCCAAAACCAACTCAACTTTTTTGTGAAGTTGATTTTAAAAGAAATATTTGCATAATTTATTTTCTGAAACTTCAACAAGTGCATTAAAACAGGGTTAGACACTCCGCTACAGATTTGATAACTGGACAAAAAACTGCTTAAAAATAAAAATAAAGTGTCTACATCTGAACTATAAACTTTTATCTCAGAAATTCATGATCATTTTTGTGACAGAAATAATGATACTGTATAAGACTAAGTCATGAATGCAGAACTGAATATCTGAATACACTTTTTTGTCATTAAGAAATAAGATTACTTGGGCATTTAAAATAAGATTGCAATCTTATTATCATAAAACAATCAATTATGTTTTTCTGAAGAAAACTAAATAAACGTGATATGAAAGAAAATCTGTTTTCACAGCTGAAGAAACAGCAGCTATCCTGTCAGCAGTGAAGGACTTTTCTGACTCTGTTCCCTTTCGAAACAGCCTCTCTCTGCCTCTTCCACCCCCACACCTGCCCTCCCAAAACTCCTTCCCCATGTTTCCTTACAGGATGTGCTGTAGGCTGTGATCTGTGTCCCCCTCAGCAGTAAAACACAGGTAGGAAAAATAAAGCACAGCTCAGCTCAGCTCTGCGGCAGTTTGACTAAACATCAGTGAAGCCCACAAGTCAACGGTCTGACTGAAATCATATCCTCAACCACACTGGGCTTTTACTTACAACATGAAGTTGACTGTGCATACTAAAATACAGCTATGGAAAAACATGGACAAAACTATAGATTTCTTAGTTTCTCTGGATTTTATTATCGCTAGTATGAGTAAAATGTTAATATTTGTTTTATTTGAAAAAAAAAAAACCTCAGACAACATTTCTTTCACATTTGAAATAAAAATTCTATAATAAAGCTTCTTTTTCATCAAATATTAAAGGTGAAAAAAATAACAAATGTTTCAATACTACGAAGCTAAGAAAATAAGTGTGATGGTGCATTCACACCAGACGCGGATGAAGCGTCAAGCGTGAGTGATTTACATGTTAAGTCAATGCAAAGACATCCTGTGGTGTGACTCATGCAAATGAGTCGCCACGAATGATGCGATTCACGCGAATGAAGCAGCGTAAGTTGAGCGTTTTGCTCGCTCGATGCGTGCTTGATGCGCGAATCGATTGAGTCTAAACTTCAGCAGACATGTGTGCCGCATTAACCAATCTGGAACTTGCTCATGTAGGGGCATGATTATGACGTAGTGCCTGTTGTTGGTGTCTCGAGGGGAAATCCTCATCAAACTGGACTAGCACCGCTGAATGCCTCCATCATCCAGGTACATTTTCTAGAGGAGTTGATGAACTTACAGAGCTGGGTGCATCTCAGAAAGGATCTAGTGCACTCAGACACAGCACTGATTTTCACTACTCTGTTTTTCAGCCTTCCTAAAACACATAAAGCACAGCTACTGTCTCAATAAAATCCATGTTAGCCATGTAGCAATGAAGCTAGAGTCACCGAACAGACAGAAGCCCTGCCCGTGACGCGAATCTGCGTCTACTGTGAAGCAAATTTGACACACAAATGTAAACTTAAAATGTTCACGTGTCTATTTACATGCAAAAAGTGCAATTTTTTGTCACGTGCCACGTCTGGTGTGAACTCAGCATGAGTCTTAAATAAAAATATTAATATGTTACTGTCTAAAAATAAATATAAAAATGTCTGAATACACAGCAGTTTTTTTGTTATTTTATGTAAATAATAATAATAATAATAATAATAATAATAATTGTTCTTAAAGTTCTAATTGTTTTTTTGTTTGTTTGTTTGTTAAATTGTTGAGCTACAAAAAAGCAAGCTGAAATTACATTTTTCAGTTAAATGTTTTGAATGAATCAGGGTATTTTTATGTTAAAATGTAAATACTGTTACTTGATGGAAAGTGGACAATGCACAAGACATTGTGTTCTAAATGGGATTGTTGATGATTTTATTGTAAGATGTTTATTGTAAAATAATAACAATAACAATAATAATAATAACAATAATAATAACAACAACAACAACAACAACAACAATGATAATAATAATAATAATAATAATAATAATAATAATAATAATAATAATAATAACAATAATAATAATAATAATAATAATAATAATAATAATAACAATAATAATATAATTTTAAATATTGAATAAATTAGGAATTTACCAGGCAAACTATAATGTATTACAGTTTTGTTTATTTACCTTTGGCCCGCCAACCTCAATCAAGTTTGGTTTTTGGCCCTTCATAAAAAAATTTTTGGCCACCCCAGCTCTTTACTCACCCTTAAGTGGTTATGAACTTTTATAAGGTTCAATCTTCTGTTGAACACAGAAAAAATTGTTTCTATTTTTTCTATTTAGATATTTTGAAAACCTGCCACCATTGACATCCATAGTAGGAAATACTACAGGAGTCAATGGTTTAAGGTTTCTAGGTTTCTTCAAAATATCTTTTTTTGTGTTCAACAGAAGAAAAAAACTCAAACAAGTATGTAACAAATGAAGGGAGAGTAAATGATGAACTATAACTGGTGACCTATTGTTATGAAGCGGACAGGAGACAGAGGTAAGGAAACGTTAGGGTGTTTATTGAATGACAACAAGGAGCACATGAAGGATAGCCAGGAGGATCAGGAATGATGTTGGGGTCTTTTCCTCCGTGGCTGGGTAACAGGAATACACGAGGATGGACAGCACACACCAGATACAGCTGACAGAGGATGACACAGACTTGGAAGGACTGGAAGACAGGACGATTCGGGAGGACCAGGAAGACTAGGAGGAATACAAAGAGAACAGGTAAGTAAATCGTTTGTTTAGCTGAGGATGACTACGCTGAGTGGTCGCTCAGTTGTCCGCTTTCGTCGAGACGAGCCCGGACAATGAGCGACTGGAGTGCTGTGCTTTTATCTGGTGCTCGTGAATGTGATGCAGCTGTGTGCTCATTAGAAGTCAGGTGATGGTGATCTTCGTGAGTGGGGGTCGTGAGAGCCTGACCAATCCATGACAGTACCCCCCTCCCCAGGGCCCGCTCCTGAGGGCCGACACCTCCGACGCCGTGGTGGTCTCCCTCTGCCTCTAGGCGCTGGGAACTCAGGGTGGCTCTCATGAAACTCCACCATGAGACTAGGATCGAGAATATCAGCTCTGGGAACCCATGTCCTTTCTTCGGGGCCGTACCCTTCCCAGTCCACCAGGTACTCCAACTGGCCACCACGACGTCGGGAACGCAAGATCTCCTTCACTGCGTAGACGGCTCCTTCTTCTAGGAGCAGTGGAGGAGGGGGTTCCTCTTCGTGGTCAGGCTCTGTGGAGGGAAGAACAGGATCGTGATAGGGTTTCAGGAGTGATACGTGGAATGTAGGGTGAATACGGTAGTGAGAGGGTAATTGTAGTTTGTAGGTGACGGGGTTAACCTGTTCCACGATGGTGAAGGGACCAACAAATCGGGGACTTAACTTGCGAGAGGGCAGTCGCATGCGTATGTCCCGGGTGGATAGCCACACCTTTTGTCCGGGTGTGTATCTGGGTTCTTCAGACCTTCTTCTATCGGCGGTTACCTTGCTTCGACGGACTGCCCTCTGCAGATGTTGATGAGCCTCGTCCCAGACTCTCTCGCTCTCCCGGAACCAGTGATCCACTGCGGGGACATCAGATGGTTCGCCATCCCAGGGAAAGAGCGGTGGTTGGAAGCCCAGGACGCACTGAAATGGCGTGAGTCCGGTGGAGGGTTGCCGCAGTGAATTTTGGGCATATTCTGCCCAGCCCAAATACTGGCTCCAGGAGCTCTGGTGACCACTGCAGAAGGTCCTCAGGAACCGTCCCACCTCCTGAATCTTCCTCTCTGTCTGCCCGTTGGTTTGGGGATGATATCCAGAAGAGAGGCTGACGGCCACACCTAGGAGCTTGAAGAAGGCTTTCCATAGACGTGAGATGAACTGTGGACCTCTGTCCGACACAATATCTTCTGGAATACCAAATGACCTGAAGACTTGATTAAAGATATTGTCGGCTGTTTCAAAGGCTGTGGGAAGACCTTTCAGAGGGATTAGTTTGACAAACTTTGAGAATCTATCTACTATGACTAGAATACAGGTATTACCTTCTGACGAAGGGAGATCAGTGATAAAGTCCACTCCTAGGTGTGACCAGGGACGGTTCGGAATCGGCAAGGGATGGAGCTTTCCAGCGGGTAGATGACGTGGGCTCTTGGATTGGGCACAGTCCTTACAGCCCTGAACATATTGCCTCACATCCCTTGCCATGTTTGGCCACCAGAATCGTTGGGATACTAGCGAGAGAGTATTGTTGATCCCTGGATGTCCAGTGCCTAGCGAGGTATGTAAGGAGTGGATCAGATCTACCCGGTGTTCAGGTGGTATGAACTGCCGATGAGGAGGGCATCCCGGCGGAGCAGGGGCTTCCGGAGTGGCAACGACTGGAGGAGCGTTCCAGGTGATCGGACAAATGGAGATGTGTTCGGGAAGAATCTTCGTTGGGAGTTCTTCATGATCGTGATGCTCGTGTAAACGAGAGAGAGCGTCTGCTCTTAGATTCTTGGGTCCTGGACGATAGGAAATGGAGAAATCAAAACGTGAGAAGAAAAGTGACCATCTGGCTTGACGTGGACATAGTCTCTTGGCCTCTTTGATATATTGGAGGTTTTTGTGATCTGTGATCACCTGGAACGGATGTTTGGCTCCCTCCAACCAGTGACGCCACTCCTCCAAGGCTAGCTTGATTGCTAGCAGCTCCCTGTCTCCTATGCTGTAATTCTGCTCCGCCGGGCTCAACTTCCGAGAGAAATAGGCACAGGGATGCAGTCGGGGCGGTGTATCATGATGTTGAGATAATACTGCCCCGACGCCGGTGGTGGATGCGTCCACTTCCACCACGAAAGGAAGATTTGGGTCAGGATGAGTCAGGAGTGGGGCCCTTGTGAACTCCTTCTTAAGAAGGCGGAAGGCTGCGGCTGCTTCTTTGGTCCACTCCAGTCCTTTGGGTTTACCCTTGAGGAGATTAGTGAGAGGTGATGTAATCCTGCTGTAGTCCTTGATAAACCGTCTATAAAAGTTAGCAAACCCAAGAAACCTCTGGAGCTCCTTAATGGAAGTGGGTTCTGACCAGGATAGAACAGCCTCAATTTTCTTCCCATCCATACGTATACCGGTTTGATCAATGATGTATCCCAAGAAATGAATCGACTTCTGGTGGAATGAGCATTTCTCCGCTTTGAGGTAGAGGTGATGTTCTCTCAATGTGTGTAGGACCTCCGCAACGTGTTGGCGATGTTCGGCCCTCACTCCGGGAGTAAATGAGGATGTCATCTATGTACACTATTACAAAGTGGTGAAGAAACTCCCGGAGGACTTCATGAATGAAGTTTTGGAATACGGAGGGGGCGTTGACCAGACCGTAAGGCATGACCTCATATTCATAGTGGCCAGTAGGGGTCACGAATGCTGTCTTCCATTGGTCCCCCTCACGTATTCTTATCAGATTATACGCGCTGCGGAGGTCCAATTTAGTGAAGACTTTAGCTTCTCGGAGCTGTTCCAAAGCGGCTGGTACCAGAGGAAGGGGATATCGGTATTTTACTGTACCGTTATTTAGGACCCTGTAGTCGATGCATGGACGCAGCCCTCCGTCCTTCTTGGCCACAAAGAAGAAGCTTGAGGCGGCTGGTGATTTTGAGTGACGTATGTACCCCTGACTCAGAGCCTCCCTTATGTAATCTTCCATTGCCTGATTCTCTGGAAGCGAGAGCGGGTAGATCCTACCTCTTGGCAACTGGGCATCTGGAACTAGGTCGATCGCGCAGTCCCATGGCCGATGCGGCGGTAGCTGGGAAGCTCTCTTGGGGCAGAAGACATCATGAAAGGAGCTGTACTCCTTAGGAATGTGGATAGACTGCTTCTCAGGAGGGCTCTCGACCGATGTTGCAAACAAAGAAATGGGGTTCCGACCTTGAAGAGGGAGATTTGGAAAACAGGTAGGTGTACATCCAGATCCCCATTTCTTTATCTCTCCTGTGCCCCAAGAGATGATGGGATCGTGCTTCACCAGCCACGGGCGCCCTAGAATGATGTCCATATTTGCACCCTCCAGAACCAGAAATTGAATCCTCTCTTGATGTAACAGCCCCACTTGAAGAAGGATGTCTTCGCATTGTCGATGGATACGGGTCGAAGATCGAGTGCACTGGGTTATCGGTTGTATCTGGTATATATGCGAGGACGCCTCAGTACGGAGGTGGAGTTGACGACAGAGGGATTGGGAGATGAAGTTCCCTGCTGACCCGGAGTCGATGAGGGCTGTGACAAGGAGAGAAATAGAGGCAGTAGTTATTTGTACGGTGGTAGTAAGTGGTTTACATTGTTCAATATTCGTACTGAATACACTCACTGAAGTCCGAATGGGACGAAGGGGACACTCCATACGGGTGTGTCCACTGACACCGCAGTATAGACACAGACCCCGGTTCAGCCTCCTCTGTCGTTCCGCTGATGTCAGTCTTCCAGACTCTATTATCATGGGTTCTGGTTCTGGAGAGGCTGTTGACTCAGGCGATTGGAGGAGTGCAGACGAGGGGGTGATGGTGTCCTGTTGATAGGAACGGAGACGATCGGAACATCGGAGAGAATGTTGGATGAATCTCTCCAGACCCATTGTATCATCTAATGTGGCCAGCTGGATTCGGAGAGTGGGTTCCAAGCCGAGCCGGTACGTGGTCAACAACGATCTCTCATTCCATCCACTTGCAGCTGCTAGAGTGCGAAACCGGAGAGCATATTCCTGTGTAGATAGAGTACCTTGCTTTAGATGATACAGCTGCTCTCCAGCGGCTACTTCCCCATCAGAACGTCCAAACACCTCTTTGAAATACTCCGTGAAGGTAGTGATGGAATTCATGACCGGCCCGGCTTGGTTCCAGATCGTCTCAGCCCATTTAAGTGCAGGTCCAGAGAGTAGTGATACGATGTAGGCGATCTTTGACTTATCTGTGGGATATAGAGAAGGTTGCATTTCGAATATGAGGGAACATTGTAACAGAAAACCATTGCACTCCCCCGCTCCGCCTGAGTAGGGCGCTGGTCGGGCCATGGGACTGGAAGGAAGGGCCGAAGAAGAAACTGTGGAGGCGGAAGTGCTCGGTGCTGGTGGTGCGTTGGAAAGTGGAGCTGGTGGCTGTAGAATCCGCTTCAACTGGTCCACCAGCTCTTGAAAGTGATCGAGGGTGCTCATGTTGTCGTCGTTATAGGTCCGGGCTTCTGTTATGAAGCGGACAGGAGACAGAGGTAAGGAAACGTTAGGGTGTTTATTGAATGACAACAAGGAGCACATGAAGGATAGCCAGGAGGATCAGGAATGATGTTGGGGTCTTTTCCTCCGTGGCTGGGTAACAGGAATACACGAGGATGGACAGCACACACCAGATACAGCTGACAGAGGATGACACAGACTTGGAAGGACTGGAAGACAGGACGATTCGGGAGGACCAGGAAGACTAGGAGGAATACAAAGAGAACAGGTAAGTAAATCGTTTGTTTAGCTGAGGATGACTACGCTGAGTGGTCGCTCAGTTGTCCGCTTTCGTCGAGACGAGCCCGGACAATGAGCGACTGGAGTGCTGTGCTTTTATCTGGTGCTCGTGAATGTGATGCAGCTGTGTGCTCATTAGAAGTCAGGTGATGGTGATCTTCGTGAGTGGGGGTCGTGAGAGCCTGACCAATCCATGACACCTATGCCTTTAATATTTTATTTTAAATGTTTATTTCTTTTGTTTCGCTCTCCAACACATAACTATAAATATAAATCCATAGAATTTTAAGGCAGTCTCTTAATTTTTTTCAAAGATGTCAACATAATAATCAAAGAACCTACAGTAATTACAGAGCAAAAATGTAAACAAACTACTGAGAAATCACAATCTTCCAAACACACACCAAATTTAATATCCCAGAGAAACGAAAAAGCAAAAGAAAATCACCCGTTTCCTAAGAACCACAGTACAATGGTTCCATACATCGGAAATAAATGCTGAATATGAATCTCAACCTACATGTATTTTTATCATTTGGGGATTCTTTTTGCTGTCTCATTTGTCCAACTCAAACAGTTTCTCCTCCCAACAAATACAGGCCTTATAGCCATTAATAATATATTTAAAAAGCCTTTCTGGTCCTCATCCAGAAAGAACATTCATAACTCCATCAGCCTAAACACACAGTTTATATTGGGGTTGAGCCAGCAATGCAGACATATGAGAAAAGCAGTTCTTTTGCTTTCTTCCACTGCTGTTTTTCATTATGTATTTCTAGGTGATGACGAGTAGTCAAGTCACTCCATGAGGACTGGTGAAGACCCAGGTAAAAGAAGCTGGTATGAATGGGTAGCTACATTCGTGTTATGGTTTACATTTGTGGATGTTCGTTCTGGTATTAAATTAGTATCTTAGTAAAACTGCAAAGCTTTCTTTCACAGGTAAAGTCAACATGGCTTGCTGTTTTGTAAGCCATTTGTTTGCGTAATGTGATGTATTTTTGAGTAAAACATTATTAAATTTGGAAAATGCCAGAAGAGAGCCGGACATAATGTTGATTTACTCAAAACAGCAAAAATGTTTATTACTTTTAATTACAAAGCAATTATTGTTGAGTAAATTAGTATGTTTATTTAATACCATATATGTTCAACCATCCCAAAGTTTTGAGTCAAAAGTTTTAGGGCAGCTTTTATTCAGTAAAATTGTTAAATATTATTATGGTTCAAAATAATTGCTTTGGCACTCGTCAGCCATCTTTGAAACACCTCTCAGGATGAGTGGCCTGAATGGGGAATTCTCCAAAACTGCCAAGCTTATGATGAAATTACATATTTGGAACCACTAATAAAATAAAACATAAACTCCCTTATAAGTTTTGTTTCGAAAAAATCCAAATGAAACAAAATTGGCGTAATTTCAGGTTGTCCAAGCTAATGTGCATGCGCACTCAAAAGCATCGAGATCACGACACCTCAGTTATGGATATGGCCCCTGTGAATAATGATCGTCTGATCGCGTTGCTCTTCTGAAGTAATTCACAACTTGGTCTTGATGGCGAATCTCCTCCAGAAATAAAAGTTACTCTTTGTTTACAAGGTTGTGGGCGTTTGAGTAGCTGCTGTCATGTGATGTGCGGTAAACTGTATCTCGCGTTTATTTCATACCGATCACAAAACCTTTTGTTTTAAAATGCACTTGGTTCATTTACTAGTACAGATTTCAAGCTTTATAATACATTTCTTATATCTGTGAAGCAAGTATTCGCTGAGATTCCAGTGTGTTTGTTGACCACCAAACCGTCGTAAAAACACACGCCTGCTTTAAGCTTTTCCCCCGGAGAAACGTCAGTCTTTATCGATTTCTGATTGGCTCTTGTACTAGTAGGCGGGGCTTCATTCGCCATATTGACCTTTACTATACGAGTGACATGACTTATGTATTCTATAGTCTTTGACACTACTCAATGTTACTTTGTTTGTCAAAATGAGTCAATTTTGTAAAGTGTTACCAGTTTGCTATAGACTAAAAACAAAATGCTGGATTCCTTCATGTTGTCCCAACACAAATCGTATTTAAGTGGATTGAACATAAAACAATTAAGTTGTCTCCAAAAAACACTTAAGAATTGTGTTGGTTCAACTCATATTAAACAAGTAGTTTAATCAATTAGTAAAAGTAATTTTGAGCGTAGAAATCTATTATTATGAAATCACTCCACAAAATTAAACAAAGCCAGACTAATTTAGTAGACTAAACGCTGCATTATTAAAGTAAATGTGGTAATTCTTGAATTAATCCTGCTTTTAAACTGAAAGGACATCAATCAGGAATCTTCAGGGAGGCATTTACAGTATTTACCATATAAACGTGTGTGAGGGATGAAGACTGGAGCTATAGCAGACGGCGGCTGAGGGTGCGGCGACTGTAAGGATAAGACACAGAGGATCTGTGTGTATGTGTGTGTGTATGTTTGTGGAGTTGAGCAGAGGCAGGAGGGGGTGCGAAAGCACGAGTAAACACTGGGATTGAATTCAGCCGCCGAGGCTTTTGATTCAGACAGCCAAAACAATCCCGGACCCTGCACACAGCCTACAGGCCCCAGACAAGACAGACAGGTTTACACGCATCTGTTCATCTACCTCTTTCTCTCTCTCTCTATTGCTCTCTTTTCCTCTGTGTCAATTGTTAGATCAAGTAAACAATCCCTGCACCTTTTGCGCTTTATAAATGTGGGTCTCACTGATGTCTTTTATGTGTCACTACTATGCCATGACTAAGTCAGAGCGACTTCAAAGTCTGTCTCTTTTTTTATAGAAACAAAAGCGCAGTCAGAGAGACGTCTGAACTTGTTCATCCCCTGAGTTTACATGTACGTACCCGTGTGTTGAGACTCATGAGAGAGATGATGTGCACAGCAAATTTAGTTTATTAACTACAAATGCGCACACACACAGACACACACCTTTTCCTTGTGCTACAGGGAAATCTGTGAGTAGGGAGTGTGTGTGTGGGCTGATTCTCAACATGGCTGTTTCTCAATTCCAAGAACGGACTTAGAGAACGGACTTGCGTTCTTGTGGAGACCGGTCTTGCCAGGTGTCCTCGGAAGAACGAACTCGGGAGACCACGAGAACAGAGAACGCGTCCTATGAGAAATGAGATGCTGCGTTCTTCCTGATGGTCATGTGACCTTAACTCATTTTTTAATGGAAAATTATTTAAACATTACAGCATATATATACAACGATTTATTGATTTTTCCCTTTTCAAAATATATACTATGCATAAAAACATTATAAATATATGTTGCACAATACAAATAAAACAGATTTTAATACGAATTTCAGCAAACAAACACCCTTAATATGTTTATTCCTTTATTAAGATGTTCATGGTTGTTTACTTTCACCGTTTCCTTTAGGGAAACTCCTGAGGTAAATAAGTTATATCTCTGAACTTTAATAATAAATCTAAGAAAAATGCTGCACTTCCCACCACCAGTTGCAATGACTTGTGGGATTTTTGAGTGGAACCAGTGCTCAAGCATGCATCGGTGCGTCCTCGATATCAAGAACACATCCGGGAAGTTTCACACATCCTCCGTTCTTGCAGTCTTGAGTATTGGAACTGAACTTTGGCAGCTGATGATGACGTTACATGAAAACATGAGGACGCAAGACCGCTGAAGAACGCATATTGAGAAGCAGCCCATGTGTTGATGATTATTAGCATTTGATTGTCAGCTGCTCAGTCACTCCCAGCAGATAAGCGTATGGCATAAGACAACATTCAAATATTAAGGGTTTGTTGGTATATTCATACGGTAATTTTGAAAGCGGATGAAACAAGTAAAGAGGCTTGAAAAGATCAAAAAAGGCAGGTTTAAATGACCTCTAAAATGCATTGAAGACAGATACAGTATAAATCTGATCACTCAGACCACTTCATAAGGTGGTCTGGGACGCAGTGCATCTGGTTGTTGAAACAGCATATGTAAATTCCCCCTACCCCCAAAATGGAGAGGAAAAAAAACATGTGAAAGCGTGTTAGATAAATACTACCTGACAAAAGTCTTGTTGCCTATCCAAGTTTTGGGAACAACAAATAGTAACTTGACTTGAAAGGCAAAGGCCCCTAGATTACGCTTATTTTACCAAAATAAAATATGATAATGCCTTGATTTTTAACTATTTAATTAGGACATTAAGGTCTGACTTTGCCTTGACAAAAGTCTTGTCACTTAACAGAAATAATGTAGAGTACAATATGAAATCATGGTGTAGTAGAAAAATAATTAATATTGTGTATTACTCCCATGAGCTTGGAGGACTCCATCCATACATCTCTGCAATGACTCAAATAACTTATTAATAAAGTCATCTGGAATGGCAAAGTAAGTATTCTTGCAGGACTCCTAGAGTTTAATCAAGATTCTTTGGATTCATCTTCAATGCCTCCTCCTTCCTCTTATCCCAGACATGCTCAATAATGTTCATGTCTGGTGACTGGGGTGGCCAATCCTGGAGCACCCTGACCTTCTTTGCTTTCAGGAACTTTGATGTGGAGGCTGAAGTATGAAAAGGAGCGCTATCAGGCTGAAGAACTTGCCCTCTCCTGTGGTTTGTAATGTAATGGGCAACAGAAATGTCTTGATATCTCAGGCTGTTGATGTTGCCATCCACTCTGCAGATATCTCGCACACCCCCATACTGAATGTAACCCCAAACCATGATTTTTCCTTCACCAAACTTGATTGAGCACTGTGAGAATCTTGGGTTCATGTGGGTTCCAATAGGTCTTCTGCAGTATCTGTGATGATTGGGATGCAGTTCAACAGATGATTCATCAGACAAATCTACCTTCTGCCACTTTTCCCAATGATCAACTAGAAGTCAAGTTATTATTTGTTGCTCTCTTACAACTGGGACAAGACTTTTGTCAGGTAGTGTAAGAGTCAGATATAAAACCACAAATGCAATAGGCATCGCAATGCAACAGATGACAGTTTTTGTTTCATTCTATTTTTGTCCTGGTCATCAACCATTAAATGATATACATAAATTACATAAATAATGTTTAATTAATATCAAAGGGCAGCATAAAAGATGAGACAGAGATGCATGATGCATATGTACAGTAGTGATGGACACAATGGATTTACAGCGTTCTCCAGCCTCCGGCACCTAGACTGCAGCTCTGCATGAAGTTTGGCCAGAGGAGAAATGGCCGAGCCAAACTGAGCCTGGTTTCTCTCTACGTTTTTTTCCTTCACTTTTGTCAATTGGTGAAGTGTGTTCCTCGCTGCTGTCACCACTGGCTTGCATGGTTTGGGACTTGGAGCTGTGCATCGATGGATTTGCTTTTTAGTGTTTGGAATTTCAGCAGTGAAAATTAAACCAAACTGAACTGAACTAAACTGAACTTCAAATCTGGAAACTGGACTGACACAGTTTCAATTTATTAGAACTTCTATGTTAAGCTGCTTTGACAGTTTACATTGTAAAAGTGCTATAGAAATAAATATAAAAATAAAGTTCCCCTATCTCTTTGATTGGTGAGGAAAAATAATTAAAAAATGTATAGTGATTTTTTTATTTAGAACAAAGCTTTATTTTTTGGTTATAAACAAATCAATGTGAACATTTGCAGTTTTGAATGATGTGATGCAAGCATATGTACAAAAAAGATGTTATATATAGACTATCATGGCTGTAATAGCAGAGCTTGCTTTGTGCACTTGTGATAATGTTTTACTGGAACAAGAGTGAAGTAGAAAGCCTCGTGTCTCCTACATATAAAATTATTTGTATGCCAAATAAGTTAGAAAGCTTGTTTTCTTATTCATTAAATTTTTTTAATTAATAAATGACAGAGTGTATCTGACACTTTCGTCGATGTAACCAATTTGAATGTGCACATAGTTCATGATTTAAAGATAGGAAACACATCCCTTTAGCGCAGACATGCTTATGTGGCTGAATGTAAAATGTACCTATTTTCACCATTTTTAAAAAATGCACATGAACAGTAAACAGGCCCAAAGTGAACAGGAATATTTTTGCTTCAGACTTTTCATTGAAGTTGCAAAACAGACAAAGCAAAACTATTATTGTGCCTAAAATGTTAGTTAATCACTATTACCATCTTGTTTGTTGCAATTATGCTCTCTGAATTGTGGTGTAAAACTATTATAGCATACATCATTACCTCCAACCCCCCCAAAAAAGAACTGTTATTAAGTTTTATGCTCCTCTTTCTTTCTTTCTTTCTTTCTTTCTTTCTTTCTTTCTTTCTTTCTTTCTTTCTTTCTTTCTTTCTTTCTCTCTTTCTTTCTTTCTTTCTTTCTTTCGGAAATATGCAATATACACACAGGCATTATTAAGAGCAGTGAGCCAGACTAAGACCAAAAAAGGAAACTAGTGTATAAAATCTATGTCATTTGCAATCATGCTGATAGACAGTTCAAGAAAAAACTGCTCTCCAGCTCGTGATATCTAGCTAAAATAAAAATGACTGAAACATGACAATTGAAGGTTGCTTGAAGAACACAATGTGTACTCTAAATCTTAAAACCTGACTGAAAATGTGTTTGTGTAAATCTTAAACTACAGAATAAACTGTTTAAAAAATCTAAACTGGTGTCGAAATGTAGTGAAATGTAGTAATGCAAACAAGAAAACAAAACCAATGAGTAGATCTGGATCAGCAGATTCATTACATATGCGTTTAACTTGCCGTGGTTGCACCTCAGCCCATGAACAATCTCTCAGGCTCCTATGCACACCCCTGATACAAACATACACATGCCAACTACTAAGAAAAACTACTATACAAAGTTTAAACCGAAAGTTCATTAGGAGCTTGTTTATCTAGTTTGCCAATCAACTTTGAAATGCATAAGCGCTTGTATTCTCACTCACATGACTAGTCCTCCGGCATCCCGCACACACTCCATCTCCACCTTTATTTTAATTTCGACTGTGTATTAACCAACTTCATTAACCATCCCGGGGGTTATGTAGAGGCATGCAGCAAATTTATTTGTGCTTTCACAGCCAAATATCTGCATGCTGACTCATATAAAACCTGTCAGCGGGGGAGCAACTGACAGACAGAGCTTGTAATGTGGGTCTAAAATTATATATAAAGAATATTCTGATTATTAGACGGTCCCCACTGTCTGCTTCAGCTCAAAATATGACAGCAACCCAATGGGGAGAGCTGATAAACTCCACCTGAAGGTTTAATCGCTGTAGGAATCTTCATTAAACAGGCTGTAAAAACACTAGATAAGACAAAAACAGAGATAGGGAGATCAAGAAAACAGGAAGTGCAAAGTCTAACATGCCACCTAGTGGGTGACATCCTGTTTCCCAGCATGCACCTCTCTAGGGAAACAAGGGGGGGAGGGGACGCATCAGTGGCAGATGTGCAACCAACAGCCATGTGGAAATGATCAATGCGACCAATTAGAGGCAGAGAGGCGCGATACGCACCCAGTACGCTTCCTTCGTGCTATTATACACGCTTGTGCACTACTTAGGCAACACACAGTGTACATTTCCAGTTCTGACGTCCATCCCACTCGAAAGTATTTCTGCAAAGGTAAATAAATAATCCGGAATATATTAGAAAACGAAAAACAGGAGCTGAAAGGCGTTGCCAGATGTGGAGCGGAGCGAGTTTGTTTTTCTGCTAGATGCATGAGCGGTCCCACGTTCTTGCAGTTTTTGCTGGGCTATTTCTAGCCTGACTAGCACAGGGGTTTCATTTACGAGCGGGCCAAACCCGAGGCCTTCCCAGGGTGCTTTGGGGCAAGGGGAGGCTTCGGCGCGCTCTCATATGGACCTGAATCCCACGCTTCACAAACGAAGCCCTGCCTCCCACACACACACACACTCTTTCTCTAAAATGATTTCCACATCTGTAGAGACAGCCAGACGTTTTTTTTAAGTGCAGCTACACGGAGAAGGAAAAAAAGCAGAGGGGAGCGTAGAAAACGGCTTGACCACAGACTTCCTCCTCAAAACGAAACGTCAGCTCCCACATCCCCCACACCCTGGTGTATGACACTCAAAAACGCATGCACTGCCAGCCCCCGATACACGTTTACCAATAAAAGGAAGATGTTTGAAGTGAATAAATGGACCCGTTAACTCATAACATGCTATTATGCCAAAGTCACATAGCGCTACTGATTCTAGGCTACTTCATTGTCCGCACATCTACGCAGGAAATGAGATGAAACCAGCAGAACGTTACTTGCACAGCGGCCAATAGTGGCAGCCAAGTGCCGTCTTCTATTCAGAGAGAAAAATAGAGTGAAAGGGAGAGAGAGAGAGAGAGAGAGAGAGAGAGAGAGAGAGAGAGAGAGGGAGGAAAAGAGGCCTTCATTAGACGTGTAGGCCACACACAGCACCCCGTCAGATCGACTGGGACTGTTTAGGCACACACACATTGCTGGTAGGCCTAAACAAATGCTTTTAATTGGAAGGCACTAATTGAAAGGAGAGTTTAAAGGACTTTGAAGGGAATTACTCTGATTGAGGATTTGTTTACCACTGTTACGGCATCTGCTGAAGGCTTAAAAGAAACATATTGAGAGTTACTGGTACAACGCTCACACAAGACCAGATCACTTCAATTTCTACTTTAATTTCTACTTTATTCTAAAGATGTTTCTTTAAAACCCGTTTTAAGACCTTTTAATCTGTTAAATCTTAATACTTGTTTCTTTTATTCCTGTTTATGTAAAGCACTTTGAATTACCATTGTGTATGAAATGTGCTACAGTGCTCAGCATATACAGTTGCAATCAGAATTATAAAACCCCATTTGAATTTTTTTTTCTTTTATAAATATTTCCCAAATGATGTTTAACAGAGCAAGAACATTTTCACAGTATGTCAGATAATATTTTTTCTTCTGAAGAAAGTCTTATTTGTTTTATTTCAGCTAGAATAAAAGCAGTTTTGATTTTTTTTAATAAACATTTTAAGGTCAAAATTATTAGCCCCTTTAAGCTATATATTTTTCTCAATAGTCTACAGAACAAACCATCATTATACAATAACTTGTCTAATTATCCTAACCTGCCTAGTTAGCCTAATTAACCTAGTTAAGCCTTTAAATGTCACTTTAAGCTGTAAGAAGTGTCTTGAAAAATATCTAGTCAAATATTATTTACTGTCATCATGGCAAAGATAAAATAAATCAGTTATTAGAAATGAGTTATTAAAACTATTATGTTTAGAAATGTGTTGAAAAAAATCCTTTCTCAGTTAAACAGAAATTGGGGGGAAAATTAAACAGGGGGGCTAATAATTCAGGGGGGCTAATAATTCTGATTGCAATTACACCCCTCACAAATCTTTCTTTTAAATTCATATTTTTATTAGGAAGCTATACAATATTATATCTGTGCATATACATTAGATTAGTCAGTACTGAAGCCAAATCTGGAGCTTATCTAACAAAATAACTTACGATAACGGCCCAAAAACTAGTACACCCAAATGTATATGTTATAGAAAAATATTAAATACACATTTTAAAAAGAGGTAAAATCAAGAGAAGCAAAAAAAAAAAAAAAAAAAAAAATGGAAACATTTAGTTTAAATTTTGTGTGGTTGTGTTTATTTATTTATTTTATTTAATTGTATTATCTTTTCAATTTCTAAAATGTTTGGCAGCTAAAATATTATTTAAATAAATATATCTGTTTAATAAATCTGTTTTGTTTAATTGCACCAAAATACATTTCCTATATTCACTGAGAAATGGATAAAAATATTCATTTTCAAAATGGGGTGAACTCAATTATGCTGAGCACTGTATATAAATAAACTTGCCTGGCCTTTAATAGAATTTTATAAAATTATGTACATTATTTAAATTTCAACTCAAGAACGATAGCATTTTAGTGCCATTAATTTGATTTTGTGTACAAATCATAACTTTTGCAACTAAAGTAAACAATTTGAGAAGAAAGTTATAACATTAAAACCAAAAATATTGATTCAAAGTTTCAGATTTAAAAATGATCATGTTTAACATTGACACATAAATTATTCCCAGGACATTAACAAAGCTAAGTCAACTTCATTTTAAATTAGTCAGTTTTTACCAAATATTATTTTTTCCTTTGACAAGAAACTGAAACTTCTAAGAACATACATTACATGTTTCCCAATGCAAAGGCATTTAATACTATATTTTAAATATAATAAATGCAGATTTTGTGAGCAAGTTATTTCAGAAACATAAAAAGTCTATGGAACTCATATCCAAATGTCTGGTTTTTGGCCCTAAAATGAGCCTCTTTCTACTTTCCATTAATTTATTTTATTTCCTTAAGGTCTCAATATTCTATCAGAACCCACAGGTTTTAATACTGTTTTGCATTCATACAGTTTATACATTTTTGACTCTCGAAGTCCCGGTAACCACTGACTCACTGAGGAAAAAACGTATCTTGTATGGCCTGAGGGTGAATAAATTAACAGCAGGCTTCATTTTTTGGTGAATAATCCCTTTAAACAAAAGTTCTGTTCATGTAATCTCCTTGATGTCTGACTTTAACAAGTCTCACTTTATTGGAAATTCACAGCTTCAGCTGGGACTAATATGCATCTACTTGTTCAACAATATACTTGACATTACCAGAAATAAAATGGACATGAAACCTGAAAGTTCTAATGACTTAACCAAAATGTGAACCCGAAAGTGAAGTGAATTGAATGAGTGGGGAGTGGGAGACCCATTTCTGGTCGCTGTGGCAACAGTGAGCTGTGTGTGGTGCACTGGCAGGCTGCCCCACGTTCACACACGTGCCAGGCCATCAGCAGCAGATCTGCACCATGAGATGGAAAAGAAAACCAGCAGAGGAGCATCTGAAGCCAAGGGACGAGGACGAACAACACACACACACACGATCACTGACAGAGGAGCATTGTGTCCCCACACCTCATGAGAGAAGCTTTTTGTGAATAAAAGTGTGTGTGTTTGTGTGTGATCCCACATGAGTGCTAATTATGCAGCGGTTGTTGATCACTGGATCATTCACGCATACAGACACAATGTGTCTGACGAAAGTGCATGTGGGTGTTTGTGTGTGTGTTTGTGAGTGTAAATGTATGTGTGTATTTGTGTTTGTGTGTTTCTCAGGCATCTCTTTATATGAGTCAATGCCTTCAAAAGGTCTTTCCTGGACTTTCCCTCTTTGTTTTCAGAAGAAGAGAAAGACACTTTTCACATGTGACAGAGTAAGTGCTGTATCAGCTGTGTGACTGATTTGTGTGAGTCAGAAAGCTGTGGTAAATCAACAAAGACAGGTCATGGCTGTGACCATATCTTCTTAAAGCCATTATCTTATCTTACTAATGTTCTGAATGTATTTTTCCTTCCCGCTTAGCTTATCCACTGACAGTAGGACACATTGGCCGAGTCTATTTAAGCACACTTAAACTCTCTCTTGTCCACACAACAGCTGCCTCTCTGCCAGTCTTATGACTAAGCTACTGAGGAAGAGGAAGTGACACGACATTCCATTGGCCAGTTTCATGTCAAATGACCCAAACATGACCAAAAAGGTTACACAAGCTGCACATGTCTAGTCTACCAACTAGGGGGAAAAAAGCTAATTGAAGACAAGCCTTGCATATGTTGATTGGTGGACCAGCTGTTAGGTAATTGGTTGACCAATAGTTGGTTGACATAAGAAGTGGATCTTTAACAAAATTTGCTGATGATCAGTTATGCAGATTTAAGTTTTAACAAACAAACAAACAAAAAAATACATATTTTATATTATCATTTGAAGGTTTTAAAGGTTGTACTGTCACAATCACCAGCAATCCAGACTTGTAGATCGCTGAGAATCATTCACTTTCACTCAGAACTACAAACCACCAAAAGAACTACAAATCCTGTCATGCACCACACACTCACACCTGTTCCTGTTTCACCTTGATTACACACACATACACACGCACAGCCAGAGGAGCATTATGAACTGATTACTTGGACTTTGAAAGCAGCACAGACACACACACACACACACACCCGTTGGTGAGTCTTGTTTATCTGTGAGCATTACGATGCGTTTTCCTTGTTTAGCCTAGCTGTGTTTTGACCGTTTGTTTTACTTTGTTTGGTTTGTTGGACTGCTCTACATGTACCTGTTTGATCCTGTTGACCATTGCTTGCCTGACCATTCTTGTAATAAACTGCACATGGATCCTCAACCCCGTTGTCAGTGTCCATCACATTACAGTTACATTTTTAGGCTAGGCTCCCTCATTTTAAAGTGCATTCATCAACAGTGTTGGGGAAAGTTACTTTAGAAAGTATTGGTTTATAATAATGAGTTACTCCCCCAAAAAGTAACGAGTTGTGTTACTTAGTTACTTTTAATGGTAAGTAATGCATTAAGTTACTTTTGAGTTACCTTTACTCACCTGGCTGAGTAAAGTCATTAATTATCAAATAATATATAACAATTTAGATAATTTCGGATGTTTTACTTCTAAAAAACTACCTGACTCCCTTTAGCTCATACTGTACATGTCGTATATGCAGATTAACGAAAGTTTAAAGCAATGTATTTGCTACCTTTTGTCTTATTTGTAATATTACTGTCTTTTGAGACAGTCCCCTTTTCTTCCATGTGTTCGAAATAACAATACTTCCCTCACAGAAATGTGACGTTCTGCCATCCTGGTTTCTCTCTGTAAGTGCATGATTCAACGTGACTATGCTAATTTTATTTGTAGCAATTTATTTTTTAAAAGCTAATTCAATTAAAAAGTAACTCGCATTACTTTATTTAAAAAGTAACTCAGATATCAATATGATCTCAGTACATCATTATTGCATTGACTAAGCTGGCCAATCAATCAAAGAATGCTGGACTTTACTGTTCTCAGATACCAAACATGATTATCAGCAGCCCAAAAACGTAAAGATCAAATGCCACTGAATATTGGAATGATGATCAGTGACAATTCTGATTTATATTATCAAATATAACAAAACTGAAATTGAAAGTATGTATATTTTTAGGCAATAAATCTCTAATAAATAAAACTTGTAATATTGAAGTATATTCAAATAAATTTAAAATAAGCCCTACAATCAAAAATTTTTGTTGCGTTGGGCTGCCACATTGCCATAAGATTCAAATCTGAGTGCCAGCAAAAGCACCATAGCCCAATAGATCATTAGCATATGTGCAGAGACCCCCTAGTCGAGTACTGGCTGATCGGTGTGAGACTGGCCTGACTCACGGCCCTGAAAGCAGGATCCTCCTCCTTAACAAAGACATGACATACGACTCTCCATCCAGACTGACTCATATCACTGTGTGTATGAGCAAGAGCAAAAGGCAGCTGTTCTTTCAATAAAGATATACTAACAGGCCCCAAGGACACACACACACACACACACACACACACACACACACACGCACGCACACACACACACACACACACACACACACACACACACACACACACACACATACAAACAGATACAAAGCAAATCTAGAGGAGGGAGAGAGTGAAGGTTAACATTTAGAAGGAAAAACTGACACACACATCCATCTCCCTCTATTCTCTCTTATTCTATGTGGAATACCCAATATATAGTTAGTATATAGTACAATATATAGTATTACCATTGTCAATTATTATCCATTATTGGCCATGCAAATGTACAGTATGTGAATTATTTTAAACATCCATCCATCCGATTAATAAATAAATAAATAAATAAATCACTATAAATAAATGTATCACTATAATACCACTGAATGTGCCATATGGATAATATCTATCTATCTATCTATCTATCTATCTATCTATCTATCTATCTATCTATCTATCTATCTATCTATCTATCTATCTATCTATCTATCTATCTATCTATCTATCTATCTATCTATCTATCTATCTATCTATCTATCTATCCTTCCATCCATCCATCCTTCCATCCCTCCATCCTCTAGTCCATTCATCTGCCACTGCTTTTAAAGTTTTTCAGTCTTGGTGTCATTGTGCAGATTGCACATGCTGCAAATGTGAGTGAAGTCGAGCTCCTACAGACACACCCACACACACGCGCACACACACACACGTACAAACAGGTGCGGCTGGTGCAGGTGTTGAGCAGGCCTAGGCAAAGCAGCCGGAGAGATAGAGCAGGCTTCTCTGTGTAATCAGAGACAGGCAGAAACTAAACGTTTGCAGTATTGTTTCACGCACACGCACTGCCGACACTCCCACGCACACATATCCAAATTAACCGACAAAAGCCCTCTTTTGTTAATGCAGGCGCTCAGAGGAAGGCGTAAGCCCCACAGGCCTGAAGATCTGCCCACGCCACCTGCCACAAACACAAACACAGAGACCTGCCTCTCCATTAGGGTCACTCTGGCTCTCACTCTCCACCCACAAAATTACAACCTACAATTAGGCTACACCTTTCTCCAGCAGGATAAAGCCCCTCTGGTTAGCTCTGAAACATACTGTACCAAAAACGAACACTATAGCTGCGTTTCAAATGGCACACTATACAATATGCACTCATGCACTATGTACTTATGCAGTTGCACACTCAACAGCATAGTATATGTATGTAGTGTCGTCTCAAATGGAACACTAATGTTTTTTTACTAAGCGGAAATTCAAACCGTTTCCCTGATGATCAGTGAAATATATGACCAAACTACCCCAAAATACCAGCCCTGAGTATAGCTGCATTCACCATCGGGAGGCGCTATAATCACTCTCGTAGGAGAATTTTGCTTTCACAATACAAAATAAATGAAGTTATACAATATGTGCGCCCGATAGCTCCGCCCCTTTCGCTAAGCGAGCAAACCTGCGGTCGTTGAGTGCGTGAAGTGTCCATCATTACACACTTCAGAGTTTTCAGTGTGAACACACTACTTACACTATTTATTCTACAAATTGGTGTAGAATAGTGCATAATGCGATTTGGGACGCAGCTAATATATATTAAAAAAAATAATTTGACTATGTACTCATTTGTCTTTGATCTTCAGATCTAATCATATTTTTTTCAGTTTTTTCCTGCATTCGAACTGTTTATTACATTAAAATGTTATTATTGGGAGTGTTAATATGAATGTAATAGCAATGGATTCAAAACAATTTCATCCAAATGAATGCTTTACCTTTAATAAATATCTCTAACAAATATGGCCTAGGACCTCAATACATTACAGATACGCTCACTGTATACAAACCTGACAGGTCACTCAGATCTTTAGGATCAAATGAACTAGAAATCCCAAAGCTTCAGTCAAAGCAGGGTGAATCGGACTTCAGCGACTGGGCCGCCCGCTGCTGGAATCAGCTTCCAGAAATGATCAGATGTGCTCTAACATTAGGCACATTCAAATCAAGACTGAAAACACATCTGTTTAGCTGTGCCTTTACTAAGCACTGTGCTACATCCAACAGATTACACTATTGTGTCTTTCTTTTCTTTTTCATTCTTTTAAAACCTGTTTTAACACATTTGAATCTGTTTTTAATCACTTTTATTATTTGTTTTTATTTTCTTATACTTGTCTCTTTTATTCCTGTTTTATGTAAAGCACTTTAAATTACCATTGTGTATAAAATGTGCTATATAGATAAACTTGCCTTCCCTAGTATTACATACTTTTTGTGTGATTAATTGTGATTATAATGAAATTAAGCGTACAAAAGCTTGGTGTTTTAAAAGATTTTGTGGTTTAATTTAACATAAATATTGTGAAATATTACTACAATTAATTCTCTAATGTATTCTAATATATTTGAAAATGCATTTGTCACTTAGATATCTTTGAAGGAAACTGAAGATTTTAAAATGATTTTATTGTATTTGGCAATACAATTATATTTTTGTAATTTTCATTTCATTTTTAATTTAGTTTCTGACCTTCAGAATTTCTTTTAACATTCTAGTATGCTCTAAAGGAACATCTTTTTTTGTGTTGGAAACAGCTGCTTATTATTTTTCAAGAAAACCTTGAAACTTTTTTTCGGATGTTCTTTTATGAACAGAAATTTCCAAAGAACATTTTATTCATCGTTAAAAGTATTCATGTATTTTTTTAACTAACAGCCAACAAGCAGGTTCACTGGTAATTGAAATATTAAATATATAAATAAATAAAATGGAAAAAAAGAAGAAAATAAAACAAATGCTTGTTCGTTTAAGAGGTATTGTCCACGTAACTGCTTTAAAATGACACGGGAATCAAACAGTGGCTCGCTCTGTCTGTTCAATTCTCTGAACAATAGAGTTTCTGCTGACGCTGATGTTTGTGATTGTAAAAGTGAATCTTGGAAAGAAAAAGTCCAGACCGTGGCAACATGACCCAGCCACACTGTCTCTGTTTCTGCTCTTTTTTTCTCTCACTCTTTCATCTTAAACTAGGAGTTCTGAGATTAAATTTAACTTAAGAAACTTACTTACAGATTGGACAGGTGCACTGGGAAAATACACTGCAATTCTGGTGTAATTCAATTCCACTTGTACTATTGCAAAGGCATTTGTTTCATATTATCATATTATCCACGTGATCTATGTGGATTTTTATGCCGAGTGATAGATGTAGATATTGAATGGAACACAAATTGTACTTCGGATACAAGACATTTTATTATAATCATATGCTGCCATGGACAGTGTTTAAAAGCTTTTTAAGCACCAAAATCAATGCTGAAGGTCATTTGATAGAAAACAACTGACTGATAACAGAAACAGAAACAGATTTGTTTTCAAAAGTTTGCACTTCCAAGGCCCTAAAACCCTAATATCATGTAAACAACCTCCAAATGGCCAGTTTTTAGTTGAAATACACTTTCACTGCTTTGAGCTCTTTTGTCCAGCTCTTTACAGGGGATTTCATTACACATCAAAAGTGCAATTTTGCTAACGCACACAAAAATGCATATAAATGTTTATGGTTTATAAAACATACCATTTTTTATGTAAAAGTAGCCTATTTTACAAATAACTGAGAGCTTTGCTAACTATGTACTTCCAGTGTGACTGCATGTGTTATATTAGTTTGGTTGATACAGGAATATTTATAAGTCTCTATAAGGCCTCTATAAAGTTATCTATACTCTTTGGATATTTAAACTTTTTAAAAGCCCTTATCTGTTGTGTCTCCTGTTGGTGTAAAAATAATAAACGCTTGATAAACTGATTTTAATGCTACAACTACAGTCAGCTTTCATCCATCTTTACTGAATTTCAATATTGTAGCAAAAGTGTAAAGCTGATTGGATGATTCCTGTCACATGACCCGCGTTGCATTTTAAAAATGTGAAATGTTTTATTGTCATTGTAGTACAATGTGTCAGAGAACATGAGGACATCACTTATTTTGTGAACATGCACAGCGCACATCTACTTAGAAATTAGTATTAAATCTACACCAGACCTGAGCAAGTGATAGATGCGACATGTAAATGGCCGGAACTGATAAAGTCAATTTTCAGAATTTGCTTTAAAAATAGAAATTAGGTTAGAATTTAACTTATATATGTGATCACGTTTGCAGAAAACTGAAATGTTTTCTGGATTTTGGTGCATTTTTCAGTATATCTGGGTATAAAAAAACACAAAACCAGCCTTTGTTCTAAAACACGTTTTGACACAAAGTGAGCGTCTACCTGTGTGGAACATGCAAACTCACAAATGCAAACACAAATAAGTATGAACATGTAAGGCGAGAGTTTAGAGTACAGGGAGTGGGCAGTTGCCCACCTGTGTCCTGCTCTTTCCTGGAATAAGCCAACAGGAATGTAAAACCACACAGAGCTGCTGTATTTCTCACCTGGACCACTGTACAAGTGCAGAATTAAACAACCTCAACCCTAAAAAAGATCTGGCCCAGTCAACACTACTGTCAGAGACATAGTCAGGAGCCAAGGGCTCTCACAAACACTCGAGATACCACCAACACTGAGGCTCCAGCCCCAGACCTGTCATTCCCATACACATCTGCTAATATTATAACAACTATGAGCCTTTGTTTGCCCATCTGTCTTTTCTTCCTTGTTTTTTTTTTTTTTTTCTTGCATGGCATACAATTATGAACTACCCTTTTTTGGTAAACTATCAAGGGGGTAATTTACATTATAAATAGATAATGATATTAGGTATTCGTAAATTTTAAGCATTTTTTATATTTAAGGTTTCCCAAAGAGTTTGTGAATGGATGAAAAGTAAATGATTAATTATATCGCAAACAAACTGATAGGCAATACATTGAGGATGTAGAAGAGTGGTTGTTGCTAGATCTGTTACGGTTGCGGCTATAAGTTGTGAGAATTATTTATATTATTTATTAAATTTCCCATTAATTGAATTTTATTATTATTATTATTATTATTATTATTTAAACCCAACCATCACAGTAATGTAAAAACAGTAGTTGTTTTATGAAAAACAGTAGAATTATTCATGTTATTTATTAAATTGTCCAATAAATTGTATTTTTATCATCTACCCCTACCCCAACCCTAAACCCAACTGTCACAGTACTGTAAAAATATTAATTATTGTCACAAAAATGATGCTATATTGATGTGAGTATCCGCAGCAGTATCCTATCTATACTTTACCACTGCAAAACTTAACATGCATGGACTGCGACATGCAAATTTTACTTTATTAACAGAATTCTTTTACATTTTTGTGAGCAGCATTTACAGCACTTAATTCACGAGGGATCTTAGGGATTTGAAAGTTCATAGATTTGAACATTTGAACATATAATTATTAATGCAGTAAGCTGTAAAACAGAATGGTCATTAACATTGCTATTATTATTATTATTAATATTATTCATACATTCATTTATTCATTTTCTTTTCGGCTTAGTCCCTTTATTAATCTGGGGTCGCCACAGCAGAATGAACCACCAACTTATCCAGCATATTACACAATGGATGCCCTTCCACCCGCAACCCATCACTGGGAAACATTCATACACACTCATGGACAATTTAGCCTACCCAATTCACCAATAGCACATGTCTTTAGACTTGTGGGGGAAACCGGAGCACCCGGAGGAAACCCACGCCAACACAGGGAGAACATGCAAACTCCACACAGAAATGCCAACTAACCCAGCCGAGGCTCAAACCAGCAACCTTCTTGCTGTGAGGCGAACATGCTACCCACTGTGCCACTATGCAGCTATTATTATTATTATTATTATTATTATTAATATTATTATGTGTCCGTTTTAATTTGCCAGTACAATTGAAATTTACAAAATTATAATTTTTATTACAAAAAAAGTACAAAACTGTATTTTTATAATTGTACATTAATGGTATAATTATTTAGTTAAAACATCTAAAGGGTTCAGCTGACAAATGGATTTAGGAACTCCTTTCCCAGTGCTTCACATGCAATATAAATATACATTATGAATAAATGCATTTTGAGGAACTGCACTCTCCACACAAAACATAAATATATACCTTAAATAAATACATTTTGGAAAACGTTTCTCTCACTGCAATCAATCTTTCTCAATGCCAAACCTGAAGTAAGAATGCCAACTTCTCAAGGAAAACAGAACATTCTGAATATTGTTTTGAAAGAATATCTTTGGCAAGAGGAGAAGCCTGCATCATCACCAGGAAAAATAACAAATTTTGCATTACATCCAGAAATGGGAAAATATCTCTACCTCTTTTCTTTTCCTCTCTCCTTCTCACTTTCCAACAATGATCCAACCCAAACAGCAGAACTGGGTTTCTGAGCAGACCTCCGTGTTTCCGAGGGAAAAGAGATGGACCGTGTTCAAAAAATAACAGAGTAGACGATTTCTACCACACACACACACCTCAGTAGTAACAAATGACCTATACAGCAGTTCAAAAGGTCAATCAAAAATGTAGCAGGCCAGCAAAAATTACTATATCATTTTCTTTGAAGATGAAAACAGTGACATCCCATGAAATCAGAGAGTCATGAGCTGTGACACAACTCTGAATGTAGATGTTATGTGAATATGTAAAGTTTTGTTGAATAAGAGTCACATTACACTGTAAAAAATCAGCTAATTAACAATTTACCATGTCTTGTGATACAAGTGTTTTCTATATCCTTTCAAATTGCATTAAATGACCTTGAGCTCTGCTATTACAACTAAAAGGTTGATTATTTAACACTGCAGTTTAATGAAGTGTGCTTTATTAATATTTTGAAATAGTATAAAGAGTAATGACAAAAATCTCTTTCTTAAATTTTCTGTTTTCAAAGATGTTGGAGCAGAATATTGGATTGCATAATACAATTCAAAGCTATAAATAAATGGAAAACACCTATAAGTCATTTAGGATTAATGAAAAGATTCTTTATGGTGTAGAGGGGAGTAAAAAAGATTTTAGATAGATGTCAGCATAATTGTATTCATTTTTCACAGAGTCTGTTTGCAAAATTAGTTGACTTTGGTGATCTTTTTTGCATCACATATAGTGGGTGTCAGTTTAAAAAAATAGGGAAAGAGCAACTGTGTGCTTTTCTCCCAAAGTTTGCATATCTGTAACTCAAATATTGCAATACCTCTTTTATTCTCTAATAGAGTTATTGTGATTAAATTTGAATCCCAATGTGGCTCCATGAGTAAATTGTGACTGGCCATGGTCTTATGTCGCACAAGCATATTGGTAAAATCCAAGATTTTAATTTTATGCCAAAGAGCTTAATTTGGACAACTTTAAAGGCAATTTTCTCATTTAAACAAAAAAACCCTTCAGATTCTAAATGTTCAAATAATTATATCTCAGCTAAATATTATTCTGTCTGAACATCAATGGAATGTACATTAATGGAAAGTTCATTTCATTCATTCATTTTCCTTCGATTTAGTCCCTTTATTTAACAGGGGTCGCCACAGCAGAATGAACCACCAACTTATCCAGTATATGTTTTACACAGCAGATGCCCTTCCAGCTGCAACCCAGTACTGGGAAACACCCGTACACGCTTACATTCTCACACACACACACACACACACTCATACGCTACAGCCAACTTAGTTTCTTCAATTCACCATTTACCAGCGGTCTTCAACCACCAGGCAGCGGACCGGTACCGGTCTGTGGATCAATTAGTACTGGGCTGCACAAAAAAATCATAAATTATTTCCATTTTATTAACTATCGGAGTCTGAATGAACTTTTATTTTGAAAAGTCTTTTATTTAGAAAAAATGGCCGTATTCTCTCAGTTACATCTCGGTCACTTGAGCGCCCAAATTTAACCCTCAAGCAGCAAAATGAGTAAGAAACAGACGTCTTTGGAAAGTTTCTTTGCTGAAAAGGCCCAGTGAAGGACCCACAAGCTGCTAAGAAATGGATCCGCAACCCATTTATCAACAAATTAGGTGAATCCACCATGACTGTGCAAGATGAACTGATGGAGATCCCAAATGACGGCGTCCTTTTGGAGTCCAATTGCATATCGCATCTTTTCTAGAGTTCGCGCAAGTTCGTTGTTTCCAGTGGAG
The DNA here is from genome assembly GCF_903798145.1 of Danio aesculapii. Lineage (NCBI taxonomy): Eukaryota > Metazoa > Chordata > Actinopteri > Cypriniformes > Danionidae > Danio > Danio aesculapii. Next base: position 49,916,829 of record NC_079452.1, on the reverse strand, counting down.
GTGTGCAGTTTGCGCAAATGAATCCCGTGAGCGCACCACGAGTCAGGTGACAAGAATTGACAGATCACCTTAAGCTTGTATGGAATATACACATTTCTGTAGACTAATTATCTCAGACAAAGACAGAACACCCAAACACTGCAGTGCTTTGTAATTTTTTCAATAAATAAAACAGCAATGTTTTGTCAGCAACCGCACCCCGGGCCACGGTAAAATTGTAAAGCATTGACCGTTCCGCTGTGATAAAAAGGTTGAGGTCCACTGCCATACACTATATGTCTTTGGACTGCAGGGGAAACCGGAGCACCCAGAGAAAACCCACATGAACAAGGGGAGAACATGCAAACTCCACACAGAAATGCCAACTGACCCAGCCAGGATTCGAATCAGCGGCCTTCTTGGTGTGAAGCGACAGTGCTAACCACTGAGCCATTGTTCAGAAAGTTAATTTAGTTTTTTAGCTTTAATATAATGTATAGATCTCAATTTCCAAAAGTTGACTCTTATTACTGGCTTTATAGTTCAGGGTCACATTTGTTCAATTGTACTAAATGTAGGCCACTTTCCACACCTTTACATTAACATCTTTTCAGTTTCGTTTAGCTAAACATGGAGAGATAGAAACCTCTCAGGTGTAATTAAACATCTTCATTTGTGTTTAATATATGTTAGAATGACAAAACGTTAACATTTTTACTTTAAAAATGTCCTGTATGCTTGATGAACACTGAAAAAAAACTCAGGCTGATACACTTAGCCCCACAATAAGTGTCCACAATGGGACATTCTGAAATAACGAGATAAGTGTGATACGGGAGCAGGACGGAGAGAACCAGACCATACAGAATGTCCAGAAAGAGAGCAATATGATGATGATGTGAGTTTTTCCTGCAGATCTTATTGATCAGAAGGGTGTGACTGGACGCCTGAGAGACGGGCCTGAGAAATCCGAGCTGGGCACTATAATTGAATCCCTATGAGGCAAGGCAAAAATACGATGGACAAAGCCTCCACCCTCTGATTGCATCCCACTCTCCTCTCAATCTGTTCAGAGTTACGCTACTGACGATCTTTAAGAGAATGTTGCATGGCCAAACACAAAGAAGCCATTTTTTTCCCCTCCGACTTCAAACAAATGGAGATCAGATCAGAGGCACGTGAGATGGAGGCAGCAGGAATCAATTAGCGCAGACGCTTTGATGATGTCATTGACAAGTAATCGGTGAACAGACCAGCTTCCGTTTGAGATTGCACGAAACATGAGCCTCTACCACAGCCCTATGCATTTTTAAAAGAAACCCTAGTTTATCACCCTGCACGTCTCTACAAACTTAGATCAGAGTTCTCAAACAGTTCATTAGCATTAGCCAAAAATTAAATGGCAGGATACTGGTGCTGCTGGTACTGTCCCGAAAAGCACCATAGCAATATAATAGCACTTATTCTTAATATTGAGAATAATTTCACTAAAATTATTCAATTAAATCATAGGTGTCAAAGTCAATTCCTGGAGGGCCGCAGCTCTGCACAGTTTTGCTCCAACCCTAATCAAACACAGCTAATGCAACTACTCAAGGTGTTCAAGATTCTTTTGAACGCCTCGATTATTTGGATCAGCTGTGTTTGATTAGGGTTGGAGCAAAACTGTGCAGAGCTGCGGCCCTCCAGGAATTGACTTTGACACCTATGATTTAAAAGATTCATTTCACTCAGATGTGATGTTAGCATGCATTCTGTGTTCAATAATTTATATTATCGGTGTTTTAAATTAAACTTAAACTTAATTAAACTTTACTCTTTACTATTTAAAAAGTGAATAAACCCCATTGCCTTGGAATTATTAACTATTAACTATAACTAATAAATTAACTATGTGCTGAATCATAAAAATACATTTAAGTCAACTTAACAGTTCAAAGTTTTAATGTGTTTACTCACTTTTTGAGCAAAGTCAACTTGTTGCTTTTAGGGTAAAGGGTTTACTTGATTTTTTTTTAAGTATATCTAATCACTTTTTTACAGTGTTTAGACAGTTGCAATGTGTCACCAGTCTTGTTAACAAAAGCTTTGAGAATCAATTTAACTGACTCATCACAAAGAACTGGTTCAAATAAAGCAACAAGCCACAAAAAGATATACAATTCAATGTACAAAGCAAAATTGATGTCTTGTATATGACAAATATTACTTTATTTTAATTCATCTTACATTTTAATTACTTCAGACCTAAATGGGATTGATAAATGTGTTTACATGAAGGCTTTTTAGTCTATCTAAGCCATAGATATTGCATATGGACCCTGAGCATGCGTCAATAGTGCCGCCACATTTGTACAGTGCTCCCTGGACAAAAGTCATCCACTGCACTGGTCAAGACCAAAGCCAATCTGAAGATGCTGGACTATTTTTGCGCTGCGAATGGGTGAAATAACGAGCAAACAAAGAAAACAAAGTACAAAGGCAGAACATTTCATAGGTAAGATTTCGTTTTTTATGATTTTGTATGTTACAAACCTTTGTGCTAAACAAGTAACGTTATTGATGATAATACAGTCACTTACTGCACTGACCATGAGGCAAAGTAGCACCAACTTGAACTAAATTCTAGGCTTATGCTAGTTTTGTTGAATAAAATCAGCAAACAATGTAAATTAAATATGACAAGAAGACGCCTCTGTGCCAGAAACTTGTATTATTGTCGGCTAAGTTCACGAACGTTAGTTCTTTAAGTAACTTATAAGGGAGCCTGATAACATAACAGTGCCTGCGCATCAGTGTGCGTACTGTCCACCCTAAATTATTGAATATTACAAATACTATGTAGATCATGAAGGTGGATAAATCATTGTATATTATACCATTTAGATTATAAAGGTGGATATCCACATTGAGATGCAGGGATATCCATGGTTCACACGAGACATTCATAGCGAAGATTAATTTACAAATTAGCATTAGAAATGAAAGCAGGAGAGGGGGTGTGTTTCAAGACATGGATTAGATCAAATGTAACAGGGAGGGAGGATAATATAATTCCATGCACACAAACACATGCTCTTTGTCGGCAATTCCCATGCATTCACTTATATATCGAGTTAGAAAAGTGATGTAAAATTATGATCTTCGTAATTAAAAAAAAAATTTGAATACTGACCACTGGGAAAACTCCCAATTGTATAAATGTTTACATATCTATAGCTCCGGATGGCCAGTCCTCCACTGCACATTGGTCCCACATTCATTTCAAAGGAGTGCTACCCTGCACTAAAATGGCGGCTCTATTGGCGCACTCCAATAGACAACACCTCAGCTGACTTCTCTAGATGTTGAGGAGCAGCGGCTCTACTCTGAGCTCCTCCCGTGTGTCAAAGCTCCTCACCCTATCCATAAGAGTTTGCCCTGCCACCCAAGGAAACTCATTTTGGCTGCTTGTATCTGAGATCTCGTCCTTTCGTTCATGATCCAAAGCTCATGACCATAGGTGAGATTAGGAACGTAGATTGACCGGTAAATCGAAAGCTTTGCCTTTTGGCTCAGCTCCTTCTTTACCACAACAGACCGGTACATCGACCTCATTACTGCTGCCGCTGCTTTTATAAATCAGTGGTATTAAAATAACTATTAAAATACATAAATAAAAAAATCTGAAGTTTATTGTACTAACATAAGCAACATTCCAAACAAACAATTCATTAGCCAAGTGATAAAGTTCAGAATCATAACTATGCTAAGCTGTTTGTGGTTTCCAAGCGTTGTGGTACAGTATGTGATGTCACACTTTCATTTAATTGGAATTCAGATTTAAATCTATTCGTTATAAAAAATCATCTTGAGAATCAGACAACGATGCTGATTTCCTATTCGAAAACCACCAAATAACGAGTATGGCTCCACTTCAGCTGTATTGCAGAAAGAGAGAGCAAGACGAGAAACTTTGGTCTGCTCCTCGATTGATTTCCTCCAGTGAACATCAGCACTAAGCATGGCTCCATAAGCGCCCCCCCCCCCCCTCCATGTGCTCTGTCTTGGAGTAAACTGTCAAACTGGCGCCACGCAGCTCCACAACATGTTCGGCGGCACATGAATATGGAGATCTGCTTGCTAAGCGTATCATGCAGACGCATAGGAAAGTGTATAAAAAACAGACGCACGCGTATACAGATTAATGGATAGTCACCAAACCCACGTAAACACACGTACTAACACAAACAGGGGTGCAGAATGAAGCGTACACCCACATCGAGCGTGAGTCAGAGTCGGCATCTCCATACACACGTTCGCTTCAGACTTGGAAACATGCTTAATAGTTTTGGAAACGCAAAACTATTAAAACACCAATTCCTGTGGTGAGGCCTCAGACTGCAGGCCCTTTCATAATGGAGTCATTTAGTCCGATTCTTCCCTGCGTTATCTGCCCCCGAGCGAACATTCTTACACACATTGACGTGCTGAAGATTTACAGCGTCTGAGAGAAAAACACCACGCCTCAGTGTGGCTCCGGCACAGGGGCCTGCACACTGGCACTGTATCAGACGCATACACGTACTGTTGCATTTTTCATCACATAAATATGTAGAATACAGACAAACAAGTTCTTTCCCTATGCCTATCGTGTAAACTCAGTACAATTCAAATCACAGACTGCTTCAGAGTAAGTAATCTTCAAGTTATGGGTTGACTCTGTAATTGTTTTGCACCAGATACACTGTAAAACCCAACAGTCAACTTTATCAAATGAAATGAGTGTAGTTAACTCAAAATTAACTGAAAGTTAATTCTACTCATTTGAAAAGAGTTTTGAACTCAGTGTTGAAGGTAATGAGTTAATTAAAAACCTCATTACTTCAACTTAAATGGAGTAAGTTCACAGGACTCATTAGGATTAGTTTTTGAACTTAAATGGTTTGTTGCAATCGGTTGCCTCAAATGGTTTGAGTTACCTTAACTTGGGTTTGGGTTTTAAGGTGTAGTTAAAAAAAATTGTATATTTTTTTAATTCAAATGCAATCATATGCTGTTAAAGCCAGCATGATTTAAAACTTGTATTGGTCATGCAAGGTTTACTTGTTTTAAAAAAGTACTATGCATAAACTGCAAATATGGCAGACTATTTTTGGGGGAAAAGGGTTACTAGACAAATGGATTCAAAAGCGTTTTGCAGATTTTGAAAATAAGAAAAGAATTATAATATGAATTCACAAATATTTTAAAATATAATACATTGTTAAATATATGAAAGTTAGAAATGTAAAAATAACTGTAAGGTTCACTTAAATCTTAAAGCAATAGTTAACCTAAAAATGTCAATTTACTCACAATTTACTCACACTCACATGGTTATAAACATTTCTTTCTTCTGTTGAACACAGAAGAAGATATTTTGAGGAAAGCTGACCATAGTAAAAATAAAGGTAACACTTTATTTTGATGGTCCATTTGAGTATTAGACTGTCTACTCAATATCTGTTGATACTGCTCCTTCAACAGACATATAACTGACTATAAGAAACTTTGCAAGTACATGTCAACTTACACTATCCCTAACCCCAACCTAACAGTCTACTTATAATCCAATGAGAAATAGTAGGCATGTAGAAGCAATGTAACTTAAATTCAACAAACAGACCATCAAAATAAAGTCTGACCAAAATAAATACAATGGAAGTCAATGGTTAAAAGTTTCCAGCTTTCTTCAAAATACCTTATTTTGTGTTCAACAAAAGAAATAAACTCAAACAGGCCTAACAAGTGAACGGTGTGTAAATGATGACAGAATTTATAGTTTTGATTAGGGCTGCACAATATATCATTTCAGCATCGATATCGCAATGTGATCATCGCAATAATGCAATGTTAAATTTGTATTATAATTTAGAATTTGCATGTGTTTTTGATGCCTGTAATTGTGTAATGATTTTAAAAGCATTCAGGCATTAGAAATAGTAGCATTTGTGACTTTATAAATGATTAACTTTGATGAATTACTTTTATTTTTATCTTTTAATTACTGTTTTTGAATATTGCTAGACTCATAAAATGATAAAACACTTTATTTCAATTTAATCTTTTTCTTTATTGTATTTACAGATTGTTTATCGGATTTTATAGAGATGCACTCCCACTGTAGAGTCGATCTAACATTATAAATTCTTTCCAAATAGAGACATTAAGAGAAATTGTTTTCATATATATTCAATATATATATGGCAAAATAAAAAAAATATTGAAATGTTAGATTTTGCCAATATCATACAGCCTTAGTTTTGAGTGAACTGTCCATATAAGCTAGAACAATGTTTCACACTGTACTCATTTTTCAAGACAATACTACTAATAATAATTTACAATAATAATATACATAATTTTTTTACAATATTTTATATATTTTTATATTATTATAATTCTTTAAAATTCATAAATATGTGAAGATAAAAAATATATTTTTGAGGATAAAATGCACCTCAAATTTGATAAAAAAGGTTCATCTACACTGAGAGATACTGTTTTGTAGCACTGCAGTGTTGACTGTTAAAAGGGAGGTATTTGAAAACAATTTAGTTCAAGTATTTGCATTGGTAAATCCAATCTTACTTTTTTTTTACAATCTTCATATTACATTCTGCAAATTGCTGTTCTGTAGCAAAACATGTTTCAGATATAGAACATAAGAAACAGCAACTGAGAGCAACCTGCAACCATCAGTAAATGGTTAGTTTTTTTACTAATACAAATGATTGCGCCAAAAGAGCTAACAGCTCAGGTTGTGTTCACACTTCTCTGGTGTCAGAATATAATATATTTACTTTGGACATTCGCTTAGCATTCACTCTGTCATTTAGAAGTGAAACCAAAAATGTGTGAACCCAAAAAATGAGTTTTAGATGTATATTTTGCAACTTGCTAAATATCCAGAACAATACTGTGTTGTATGTTTGAGCATGTGATGGTATTTTTATCAGCCGAAATCTTGTGAAGTGCTTATAAATGTGTAGAGGATTATAGGATTCCCTCTGCCATGCACACAAATGAGGATCTGCTGCACAGAGATGCATTTCTGATGTCTGTATTGCAGAGTAATGAGAAATAATGCAACTATTCCAAGAAAAACAGGGTATGCTTGAGCAATCTGTCCATTTTATCTTGTGACATGTCAAGTTTTTGGTTTGCTTAGATGTTTTTGGTCTGTGTTGCATTTATATTTCAATCTAACTGCATCAAATTTTTAAGAGGACTGAGACATGTACATGTATTTTCATTGGTCGCTTGTTTGGGTTCAGATGGCAGTGTTCACACAGCAATATGCACACATCTGAGATTTTCAAAGGCAGGTGCTCACTCAAAGCAAACACAGTGGAAAAAGTAAAAAGAAAACCGGCACACTGCAACTTTAGCTCTCAAATTTTTTTTTACATTGTTTTGACCTACATGGTCTTCATGGACAATCCTTTGTCTCAGTGGGGGTTTAAATTTGGATTTTGAATTGAAATCTTTTCTGTAATTGTATGTATGTATCCCATATTGTCATATGTATTCTGTTCTGCTTTTCCCTTGTTTACTGGGTTGTTGGTTGATTGGTGTGATTATAGTTTGCATGTGTGATGTGTAGAGCTTGACTATTTCTTGAGTTCTCCTGTTTTCTTGTTTAACCCGATGTAGACCATGTAGGTCGAAACACTGTTACAATAAAAAAAAAATTGAGAGCTAAGGTGGCAGTGTGCTGATTTTCTTTTTACTTTTTACACAGCATTCACACATACCCCATTTCCACCAGCACGTTCAGAGCTGACTCCTCTAGCAAGCCTTCTAAAATTTGCTTTGCTTTTTCACCATACTTTCAAGCTGATGATGTTAAACACGTCATCACCGTCTTGTAAAAGGGTCCATAACCTGTCCACGCAGAGCACTATAATTTGTATAGAAGGACAATAAAAGGGAGAATAATGTGTTTGCGCAGCATGCCTAATTTGAATAGACAGAGAATTGGATTGATGATGTGTTCAACATTATGTTCCACTGCTAGTTCAAATATGGCGCTCAAAACTGTTTCTGTTATACTCTTTGATCACGAAAACCCTGCCCTCAGCCCCTGGCACAAGGGGTTCTTACTTCTCGCCCAGAAATGTTTTTGGCGCTATTAAGAACCACTTTTCCTATTGGAAAAGGGGATCGCCAAGTTCATTTCAATCAAACTTTAAAAGTATGAACATACCGTCATTGAGCTTTTCTTATGTTTCAGTTCTGCGCAATAATATGAATTTAGCACTTTCCAACATTTTAAAGTGCACAACAACTTGAAAAACGCTCAAACTGATAATGTGGACAGATATTTTAATATAAAAACTTATATTTTTTCTGTTTCAATTAACTAGCTCTCAATCTGTCACCCTACGCTCTCAGAAAGAAAGGCGCAGAGCCGTCAATGGGGCAGTATCTTTTCAGAAGGTGAACTTTTCAGAGACTAATATGTACAATTTTAGTACTAACATATACCTTTAAGGAACCAATATGAACTTTTTATGAATAAATATTCTCCGCAGTGACTGCTATTACATTTCTGAGGTTGTGCGCAGTCCAGAGTTACCACCTAACGCACTGTGGAGGGTCTCGGGCAAAAGCTGGCGGCTGTTAGGATCCCTCTGCCAATCAGTTTACAACTCTCTTGCTGCTCTCCCTTCCGAAGTGGAATGACAAACCAAAGCCTCTTGGCATGACCCGAGCAGACGGACCCAATTTCTGCTTTGCATAAAAAAAAAAAGTCAAAACCACACACGAGCGCTACGAATGAACAGAGGAAAGAAGGAGGAGAGGAGGAAATAGCGCCAAGCATCAGATCTCCTTAAAGCCTTACAGCTGAAGCCTCCATCTCAGAGGAGATCACATTTCAACAAGATTGAGTTTAAGTGGTGGAGACAGAAGCTGCATGAAAGGGAGGGAGGGAGGGCGAGAGTAGCTTTCTCTAGTAATAGTAGAGAAGGAAAAAAATGGCACAATATAGTTTACAGAGAGCCAAAAGCTGAAGTCTAAAGCATAGCGTTGAGCCATTTTCATCAAATAAAGAAGCCAATATTAAAAATCATTCACTGAATTCCCTCTACTTCCCTTCACATCACATTTTACCTTGTCATATGGTCAATAAAGTACTTATTCGGGCTGATTTTAGTCTTGCTGCACAGGGACCGTTGCTCTTGGCTGGGACAGGGTTAAAGTCTCCTCCCTGGGTTTGTGCCTGCTACCGCTAAAATTAAACCTCCCCCACAGCTGGTTCCCATTAGCCTGCAGTGACACTAGGAGCCTGTACTTAAGCTGTGCTGCGGGGGCTCCGCCGCCCCGCTCAGATAATACTACTGTCCCCCCTGCCACAGGCCAAGTATAAACTGGCCCGGCACAGCTTCTGCTGGCAACCGCTGTGTTTTCAGACCAGGAGAAAAGAAGAGGAGAGAAAGGTGAGAGTTATGGAGGCAGAACATTAAGGAAAAGAGCCCGTCTCTGGTGAATGGAAGGGAAAACGTTGAGACTGTCCTCCAATTTAAGTTCATCATAGAAGAAAAGACATTTATTTAACAATGTGAGGAGCAAAATTATGTGAAAAACAATATACAGTTGAAGTCAGAATTATTAGCCCCCCTTTGATTTTTTTTCCTTTTTAAACATTTCCCAAAGATGTCTAACAGAGCAAGGAAATTTTCACATTATGTTTGATAATATTTTTTCTTCTGGAGAAAATCATATTTATTTTATTTCAGCTAGAATAAAAGCAGTTTTTAATTTTTTTAAATCCATTTCAAGGTCAAAATTATTAGCCCCTTTAAGCTATATATTTTTTTGATAGTCCACAGAATAAACCATCGTTATACAATAACTTGCCTAATTACCCTAACCTGCCTAGTAGACCTAATTAGCCTAATTAAGCCTTTAAATGTCACTTTAAGCTGTAAAGAAGTGTCTAGTAAATATTATTTACTGTCATCATGGCAAAGATAAAAAAAATCAGTTATTATAAATGAGTTATTAAAACTATTATGTTTAGAAATGTGTTGAAAAATATCTTCTCTCTATTACACAGATTTGGGGAAAAAAATAAACAGGAGGGCTAATAATTCAGGGGGGCTAATAATTCTAACTTCAACTGCTTATATATATATATATATATATATATATATATATATATATATATATATATATATATATATATATATATATATATGCACTTAGAATTGTATTAGTTATTTAAGTGTTTTAGTTGGTATCGTTTTAACGTCAACCTGAGTAGGACATGTTTATGGATTAACATCTATGATCCTGGAACAACATTCCAATCAGCCAATCAGAGTTAAACAATATATTTACAGTAATATCCAATAGTTATCCAACTATTATTCCGCTTTGATTTGTGGAATAATTTAGTTATGGTTGGGTTTAGGCTATGGATTCGATTTTCAAACAAAAATTATGCTCCAGGACCAACATAGATTTTAATTCAGGATAGCGTTGTACTTGGCAAAATCATGACCTGCTTGTTTTAATTAATGCTTTTAATTAGTTTTTATTTTAGCTTTTAAAAAATTTAAAGTTTTAATATTTTTCTTATTATTTAAGTGAAATTAATTTATAAAAATTGCACATATTTTCTTGGAACATCTCTGATATTAAATAAATCTTCATAAAGATTTCATTTTTTAACATCTACAGTACATTTCAAGTGCTGTAGCTAATAAAAATATTTGTATTTTGTATGAATTATAATAACTCTGTAAACCATAATAACCCTGGCCTATCAGATCATTCCAAAACTACTAGAAATATCTTCCCTATCTTTATAACTTCATTCCATATCTTCATTTTTGGATTATCTTTCAATTTCTAAATATGTTTGGCGACTAAAATATTATTTTAATATCTATATCTGTTTTGTTTAAATGCACCAAAATACATTGCCTATATTCACTGAGAAATAGATAAAAATATTCATTTTCAAGATGGGCTGTACTCAATTATGCTGAGCACTATAACTGTATTCATTTCTAAATCTTTTTAATATTTAGATGAGTTTATCACTGTATAATGCTTAAAAGTTCATCTTTATTTGCAATTTAAATTATATATAATATTTAACTATAGACCCACAGGCAAACAGAGAGAGAGAGAGAGAGAGAGAGAGAGAGAGAGAGAGAGAGAGAGAGAGAGAGAGAGAGAGAGAGAGGAGAGAGAGAGAGGAGAGAGAGAGGGAGAGAGAGAGAGAGGAGAGAGAGAGAGGAGAGATGAGGAGAGAAGAGAGAGAGAGGTTTAATTATTATAAAAATATTCAGTTTTTTTTTTTATTCTTTTGCTTAGAAGAAATAAATGTGTGGTCCTCCAAAATAACACTCTCGGTTAATAATGTAGAATGAACAACTTGATCCCAAACAGTTCAAACACTTGCCTCATGGCACATTTCAAAGTTAATCTAATGATTTCGTTTCTTTTTATCAGGCATATCATCAGACGGCTGCGAGTAAAGCCATATAATTAAGATGATCTTGCCTCGCTGTGTCTTTTATCTCTAAATTACTTTTACAGTTTGGGAGTCTGGCAGTGAAACAGTGCGGTATCATGAGCAACGAATGAGACGTTGCTGACTGATTTACGGTGTGAGAAATAAACCAATCTGCAGTCTTGTAAGGACACTACAGCCAATAAGCAAACAGCACTCGCACATTCCTGATGACAGGCAGCACATATCGCACATGGTTTTGTATGCTGGGACCAACTGCAAGTCTGAACGCTTTCCGGTTCGGGTAATATTTTAGCCGTAGTCTATTAAAACCATAGCTCTTAAAGAGGGATCTGTTTGTGGAAAAGGTTAACAATCAGTTTAATTAGGAGCAGAGGCTGGGGCGCACGCATGAACTCTCCCGCTCTGACACTCACCGCTCTATAGGGAATTCACCATGTCAGCCGTTCACCGTGTGTGTGTGTGTATGAGGGGAAAAAAGAGAGAAATTAAAGGATGAAAGGAAAACAGAGGGCATGTGAGTGAGGAGGAGGAACAAAGTGAGAAAGGAAGGGAGGACAGACCTTATCGGCAAAGTTTGTCCATTCAGGATTTCCTTCCAAACAAAAGAGAAAGGAAACTCCAGCTCTCAAATGTGTTACATGGATATAAATCTGTCAAGAGCACTTGTTCGGGTCATTGTTTTTTTCAAGATTTAAGAAGTTCTAAAACTCTGGATACATCTCTAACTGAATATAATGATTAGGATGAACAAGACGTGAGATAAATTACACAATTTTGGCAACAACCAATATGGGTGACAATTTGTCAAAGTATTCCTACTGTACATGTCCAGTGCTTTTAAAATGACTTTTACTGATGAAACCAAATTAAAGCACATTGATTCAGACAGCTGATGACAGACAGTGTAAATCTCACATGACTTGCCCCTGAGGTTTAGGTTGCTAAAATAATAAACATATAAATAAAGGGTTAAAAACAGCTTATCAGAGATCAGAAGGACAAGCAGAGGTGTTCCCCAAGGCTGTGTTTGGTGCCCCAATTTTGTTTACACTGTTGATGTACAAATGACTGTGTAAGTCATAATTCCAGTAATCTTATAGTAAAATACTCAGATGATAGAGCTGTACTTAGCCTTTTGTGTGAACACAGTAACCCCTCAGTCTACCATTTAGAGGTTGAAACGTGAATTGGTGCACTTCAAACCATCTTTTTATTAATATCAACAAAAATGAGGAATTGATCTTTGATCTGAAGTCAACTGGAAATCATTCACCTTTGGTTATTGACGCAGAGCATATTAAACAAGTGTGCTCTAATAAATATCTTGGTGTTCACATAGATAGTTTGCTTACCTGGGGTCCACATGTAGACAGTATTTGTTCTCGTGTGCAGCAGCGACTGCATTTAATATGGAGATTGAGAGTTTTGGGGGTACAGCAAAAAGTTTTTACTTTACAAAGCTGTGATTAAAAGCATAACATGTTATGGATTTACTGTGTGGTTTGGAAACATTATACTTCAATCTAAAGCTAAGCTTGGAGGGCTGGTGAAGACAGCCATGAAAATCATAGGGAAAACGGAATATCGATCCTTACAATCTCTCTATGAGCCATCAGTTCAGGATGAAGCTATTAAAATATTAGCTGACCACTCGCACAGTTTGTTTTGTGAGTATGAGTTACTGCCTTCTGGACGATGATACAGGTTGTCTGTATGCAGATAAAATCGCTTTAAGAAATCTTTTTACCTACATCAATTAGACTTTTAAATATGTCATATTTGTTAATGATTGAATGTTTGTGTTGATTTGTGTTTTTGATGTCTGTTTCTGTTCAGTCTATGCAAATGTGGGCATAGAGTCCAAGCCAAATTTCCCCATTGGGGACAATAAATTGTAAACAAACAAACAAACAAATAAATAAATAAATAAATATACAATTCTTAAAAAATAAATTGCATTAAAAATTCAAAAACTAGTTATAGAATGAAATATTAATACTATAGACTTTCAAAATATATTACAATACTAAGATTCAACAGTGAATATGTACAACAAGAATGTACCGTAAGTGGTATGCACTGATTATCTACAAATGAGCATTGTATGGTAACATTACTGACTTTTTGTCAAGCAAAAAAAAAATAATAATAATAAATAAATAAATAAATATATATATATATATATATATATATATATATATATATATATATATATATATATATATATATATATATATATATATATATATATATATATATATATGTGTTAGGTTATATGTTAAGTTGACTTAACTTTTTTTATTATGCACACAGTTCAATTACCAATTACTTCATGTAAAAAGTAATCAGATTACTAATTACTTTGAAGTTACTTTTAAAACATATAAAATATACCTATAAAAATACAATATAAACTGCAGCTCTTTCAGTCATTTAATATTCACTGAAAAACATTACAATGGGTTGAACGCAGCAGCCTGACATATTCAAAAGACTTATAGAGATCACCCAAAATATAAAATGCTCTCATCATTCACTTGTTCCAAACCTGTTTGTCTTTTTTAACACGAAAGAAGAAAATGGGATACCTGTAACCATTGACATAGTGTGAAAAAGCACTGCAGTGTTTGGCTGAGGTAATTAGTCTACCTAAATGTGTATATTTCAAAGTATAAAGCTGATCGGTCAGTTCTTGTCAGGTGACTCTTAGCTTTCAACTGGTGCGCCTGGGAAATGTGCAAAAGATGCAAAAGCAGTCAAAAGTTTTTAAGGCTGCAATTGACAGCAATATTTTTGTTTTTACGCTCAGTGAAATCAAAGTTATGTCTGGATTTCCACTTGAAGAAGCAACACTCTCGACATCAACCATTACAGCTTGCGTTCTCCAGCAATTTAAAAGCTCATGCTTATTAACTGACTTTGCAACAGAAAACGTGATTTAAAAGAAGCATTTTTTTCTTTCAAAAACTATATTTGTAACGTAAGTAACACAACTACTTTGACTTTAGTAACTGTAATCAAATTACACAAATTTAAAATGCAATTCATTACATTACTGCGTTCCTCAAAAATGTAATTAAAATCCAGTAACGCGTTATTGTGGAACGTGTTACACCCAACTCAGCAGGTATCCTATAAATACCATAACACAACGCCATCTGATACCATCAAAGTATACAATAAGATAAGTCTTGAATGCCTCTGACCAACCAATAAAAAATGTTAAGATATTGCATTTAAAATGGGTAAAGAGTACTAAACACAAAGTTGCAACAATCCAACACATCTAAGCACAGCTGTATGAGTGTGTGCGTGTCTGGTAGTGTCAGTGTGTGTTAGTGTATGCATGGCTTGGGCTGTATTTTGAAGGCAGACGGTGTGAGTCTCATTAAAGCTGCATGGATCTGCGTTCTGGCAGAGGTGACAGACAGGTGGATAGGATTACCAGTGAGCCCGAGCTCAGAAACACGCATGCTCGGGCCACAATCGACGCACACACCCTTCACGCCTTTTTAAATAATTAACAGCCAAAGATTAGTCCGTCAGCCTCGGGGCCAAAAGGTCCATTGATTTCTCACGGATGCATTTTTAATGAGCGCATCTCAGTGAGGCAGCGTCCGTGAAGAGAGGCTTCCTTGTCCACAGCAGCGCTAGAAACACCGGCAGCTTTGCGAAAGGGGCTTGTGGTAAAAACACAAACAAAGCCAGTAAGTGCTTCTCTAATGTCTTGCACTACACAAAGGCTTGAAGGGAAAGGCCTCAGGGGTGACCTTAAAAGAACCTATGGCAAAATGCTATTTAATCCGGCCCGAGCGTTTCCTTTAATTGGTCTTGTGCGACCATCCATAAAGCTGTTAGCCGGCGGCGTATTTCCTAATCAGCCTTTATGAACTGTAAACATCTCGGCACCAGGCTCTTTAAAGCATTAGAAGACTTGAATTAAATTTGTAGCACATTTGGTAAGTGTGATAGACATGGTAAGAAAGTGAGCGTAAAAGAATGTCTGACGGTGTTGATTACGTATTTCCCTTTCTGTACAGTATGTTTCACAGGAGATGCAGTGAGAGAAAAGTCCACCTGTGAATCTGATTTACTGTACATTCAACAAGATTCGTGGAAGGGATTAAAGGAGTTATCAGCCAACCAATGAAAACCGTGTGATCACTTTCTCCACCTTGAAGTTTCTTTTCTTTATTTTGTCCATTTTTAAAACATGTTTTGTGTGTGTTAGTCATCGTGGATATGATTTACACCAAAAAATATGGAAAACATGGAATCATGTATCCTGTAAAAAAAAGTACAAGCTGTATAGCACGGAATGTCAGGGAATTTGGAAAATTGTAGATGAATCAATAGTACTGATGTATATAAATTAGTGTCTGCTTGTGTGTGTGTGTGTGTGTGTGTGTGTAAAATATATATATATATATATATATATATATATATATATATATATATATATATATATATATATATATATATATATATATATATATATATATATATATATATATATATATATATATACACACATACATATATACATTCATTCAGCGGAATGAACCACCAACTTATCCAGCATATGTTTTATGCAGCCACAACCATAACTTGGAAACACCCATTCACACACACTTATACACTACTATCTATTTTAGCATACCCAATTCACCAACCACCTTTGGACTGTGGGGGAAACCGGAGCACCCGGAAAAAAATCGACGTGAACATGGGGAGACCATGCAAACTCCACACAGAAATGCCAACTGACCCAGCCGAGGCTCGAACCAGCAACCTTCTTGCTGTGAGGCGATCATGCTACCCACTGCGTCACAGCATCACCATATATATAAAAAAGTCAAAATTATTAGCCCCCCTTTTTTTCTTTGTTAAATATTTCCCAAATGATGTTTAACAGAGCAAGGAAATTTTCACAGTATGTCTGATAATATTTTTTCTTCTGGAGAAAGTATTATTTGTTTTATTGGGCAAGAATAAAAGCAGTTTAATTTTTTTTAAAACCATTTTAAGGTCAATATTATTAGCCCCTTTAAGCTTTTTTTTCGATAGTCTACAGAAAAAAACATCATTATACAATAAATTGCATAATTACCCTAGCCTGCCTAGTTAACCTAATTAACCTAGTTAAGCCTTTAAATCTCACTTTAAGCTGTATAGAAGTGTCTTGAAAAATATCCAGTCAAATATTATTTACTGTTATCATGGCAAAGATAAAATAAATCAGTTATATCAGTTGGTGGGGAAAAAAATAAACATGGGGGCTAATAATTCATGGATGCTAATAATTCTGACTTCAATTGTATGTATATATATATATTAATAAGTAAATGTAATTAAAACTTTCACAGGATTTCTAAACATTTCGTTTTTTTAACTCTTAATAAAATATTGTTAAATTAAATAAGATTTATAATTTAAATTATTTTGACATGATTTTTGTTTTTTTACAAAAGTATATGTTGGTCATTAAAACCTGTAAAATGTCATTTAGAAATAAAATATCAAAATTTGTGGAAAAAACTTAAGAGCAAATAAAAGTTAAAATAAATATAATCTAGAAAAATTTAAATGGAAAAAAAATTTATTTATGGGGGAAACTAACTTGGGAAATAAATGAATAAAATCAATTACTCAGAGACCTATGCAGGTTTAGATCAACATAAATGTGACTAAATGATGACTTCATTTTTATTTTCAGGACGGGCTATTCCTGTATGTTCTCAGCCTTTCCGTACTGACTGAATGTGCTTGTTAAAAGTCAGGAGCACTTATGGATATACTGTATGCCTCTGACAACCTTGTCAGAAATAAATCTATAGTTTAATAGTGGTTATAAAAGGGAAAAAGACGATCACTGCAGTACTGTTTTATCTCACATTCTTATGGTTTAGGGAGTATATGCATTCCTTAATCCAGAGAAAGAAGAGGGAGTTGTTGAAAGACCTATTCAAAAATCGAAAACCGATGAGCGTGTCTGAAATAACACTGCTGCAGAAATAAAATCCAATGTTTAAACATAAAATGGAAAGCCATGCCATGTTTCATTCAAGAGAGACTGTTTTTCTTGCTGTCTGCAGTGTAATATTTCAAGGGTTCGTTTTTCCTTGAGATGTGTGAGAGAGAAACGTATCATTATGGAAAATCAAGGCTTTTGCCCGTCTAAACCATGGATACGGCTGGTTTGAAAACGCGACACACTTCCTCTGCAGGAAGGAAAAGACGAAAGAGAAACAGAAATGACTTCTTCAATCATTCCTCAGATTTCATAAATCATGTATGTGGCTTTTTTTTACTTACAAAAAGTTTAGCATGTATAAATGGTGTGTGTACATTATGAGCTGATTTATTTTTTAAGGGAGATGACGGGGAGTGAGTTAGAGTTTAAACAGGAATAATTGCAAATAAAGTCAAAGAAAGAGTGTCAGGACTACCTTTCCCGTCTCCCGCTCGAAGTCCACATATTCTCGGGTGGGCGCCTGCCGCTGATCCCCATGAAGGTTGGCTGGGAAGAACTGCAGCGAGAGGTTGGTGCCGGTCGCCACAAAAGCCTTTTAGAGGGAAATCAATACAAACAGGATAAGAAAGCCAGGCCCGAGCATAAATTATGCAGCCCGTCATTTCTGTTTTCACATCAGAGAGAAGAAGAGAATGCCTGGAGCCAAGGCCAGCGCTCAAAACATCAGGAAAAGAAGGGAGGAGGGGATGGGGTGCGCAACTCAAAGAGAGAAAAAAACCCAAGTCATCATTTTCCCTATTTGAGGTATTGAGTTACACACATCTGATTCTATTTTACCAACGCTCAATGCTGGCAAAGCGCGCTGCGCCAAACTGAGTTTGAGAGGAGACAGAACGCAGGAGTGAATGAGTGACAGAGAGATAACAGAGACCGAGACGAGTACAAAATCAATAATTGTTTTAAATTCAGACCCTCACTTACTTTAATAGCAGCAGGGCTGCTGTAAAGGTTTTGAATTATGGTTCTATAATTCAATAACATTCTTAAGGAACATGAGCAACAAATAGAGGTTTAAGCTAAACTGGCTTGCAGAATTTAGTTTTGTTTTAATTATGTCTCCAAAAAAAATCCCTCTTATGTCAAGAATAATTATACATTATATTAACCACTGCTCGGCATCATCGCAAGGGCTAAATTAGTCTTTGTAGCTTTGTGCAGACCTGTTCCCATCTCTGAACCTCAACATTTAATCTACTGTTGACATTAAGGGCAAATAAGGCCAAACGTGACCGCGTCTTTCTGATTAAAGAACTAAAGTGCACCACATGCGAGTAACAACACAGCTAAAGTGCATTAGCATTGAAAGCATGGTGACAACTTTGCCTCACAAAGCACAGATTATACAAACAAAAACTATTTTGTATTTTATATAAGACTTTATTAAGCATTTACTGGAAAGATAACAATCATCAAGGCTTTGTAAAGTGGTGTGTTTGATGAAACTGTGACTAAAATGGAAGTAAATATAAAGTGACATCAAACAGAAAAGCAGCAATGGCTTTTATTGTATCTGTCTGGTCTGTTCTAACGTTATAAAAAGCTGAATATATTTATTTTGAATTATTCTAACAGTTGTCTCGTCTATTCTTAGAAACATTAGGGGCAGCTAAATACAATCTCAAAACAACCCTGAAGATATGAGATTTAAAAAAAGAGATAAACAAGCCTCTATCAAACCATAGTGCGTAACTCTAAAATATCTAGTCAACAGCTAACATTAAAATGATAAAAAGCTAAATATTATGCAACTAGATCTAATAAATAGGAGAACGACTCTAAATGCATTCTGCCTGTTTTAAGCAGACTGTAAATTAGACACGTCCGAGTTCATCTGCACCCGTGAGACGCGTTTCTGATTACAATTAAAAGCCGACAGGCATTTTACGCATTGTTGAATTGTTTACAGTTCTGACAACTGAGTCAATTAAACACACGTATAACAATTACACAATATGGATCATACATGTTCTCTTTGTTGCTTTGGCGCTCAAAACATATGAGGAAGTTTCAGAACAGTTTTTGGGTGACAGAGTTTCAGATGCATGTTCACGGCAGTGTTTAAATACTGCGTCGGCTGCATGAACGCAGGGTCAGTGTTGTAATTGCCCGGTGCTGTGAGGTGCGTGTACTCACTATCTCTGAGCGGCCGTCACGGCACGCGTTCTGGAAGCGCGCCTGCCTCTCCTCGTGCGGCCGATCGCGGAAACCGGTGTATTTAATCTGTAAACAGGAATGAATGAGGCACAGAAGAGAATGTTATTAGCACTATATAACAAAATTTCTTGTAACTTGTCACAAACGTGTCTTGACGCTTAGTTTTAAGATTTCTTTTAATGTCTAAACAGCATTTTTAACCAAACTGGAGAGAAGAAATAGATTAATATATAGGCTATTTATTCTTTCACATTCTGACTTTGGTTTTTAACTTTTAATGGATTTTATAAAGCCTGTATGACCTGAGGTAAACTAATTTGGTCACCCAAATGAAAAAAAAAAACATATTTTTAGGCTATACAAAACACGATGCGCCCTTTGTGAGATGTTATCAGTTGGAATTAGAAGTGTATAACAATTATGCCAAAAGCTGAGGTCACTGTTATTTGTTTCTTTCTGTCAATATGCTTCCGATACAGCCTAAAGCTGAAACAGCAGTGAACAGAAGCTTAAAAACTTCTCAGCAGTCAGTATTACCGGTCGCTACACAGAGCTCGTTAAAGAAAGAGGCGATGACATGCTTGTTTTCATGTCACGCGAGAGGTGCAACTTTGTTTCCGCCACTTTATCAAATGTCTCGGATGAATCGAGCTCACCTCGCACTCGCGGCTGAGTTTCCTGAAGAACTCCTCGTTCTCGAATTTGCTCCTCTGATCCGGGACCACCCGAGGCATCTTGAACGCGGTTTGATCAATTTTGTTAATGGTATATTCGTCTAAACTTGCCAAGAAGAGTAAAGCGTTGCCTTGAAACTCGCCAGCCCCGCTCTTATTTCCTTCCGTCTTTTTTTCTTCTTCTAATGATGGAGTGTGTGCAGTGAGCTTTGAGCTTTTTAAAGTGTAAAAGCTCCTTTGGAGTTGGCTTCTTGTATGGTCCGTGAGCTGAACTGCACTCGGTTTGGCAGTAGTTTCCAGTTGGCTTGTTGTTCTTCCTCACTCTCGCGCGTGTGATCTCCGACTGCTGACAACAGACGCTCGCTCGCGCTACTTTATCCGTCGCTTGAGCTGCATGGCTCACAGTTACTTCCTGGCTCCTCGGAGTCCGACTTATGACTGTACACCCAAAATACTCCCCCCATTCACAATTCTCTCCACTATGGACCGAGTGTGCGCAGGCGTTAAATACATTAGAACTTCTCTGAGCGAGATGCACGCTCGTTTTCTTTCTGGTGGTATGTTCAGAGAGAGGTTAAAGTTGTTACCTGTGACAGAGATGATGCAACATGGTATGTGTAAACGCATAATGTTAAGTAATTCTCCTGGAACACAAAGACATGTGATAAAATATATATGTTTACACTGTTACAATTATGTGAACTACAAATGTAAAATATTGTGGGCATATTCTTTTTTTTTACATGTATCAATTTTTAAGCATCCACGTCTGTGTAAAAGATGCAAAGAACAAATGAGATACTTTATAAATATATGGTCCATGCTTTATATAAAATCCAATAGGTTGGATATGTTGTCAGATGTGTTGTACGGACATGCATAATTTTGACAGACAGACAGATAGATAGATAGATAGATAGATAGATAGATAGATAGATAGATAGATAGATAGATAGATAGATAGATAGATAGATAGATATTTTAGAGTGAGACAGATGAATACATAGACTGACTGACTGAAAGACTGACAGATCAATTGATAAAAGAAATGTCTTGGAATGAGACAGATGGACAGATAGACAAACAAGCAGATATTATTTTTTACATGAGGCAGACAAAAAACCGAAGACAAAATGAGACAAAGAGAAGGGCAATTATGGGATGCATGTACAGATATTTTAGTGACAGACAGATATCTGACAGAGATAGATAGACAGACAGACAGACAGATGAGTGATATAGACAGATAAGCATAGACAGATAGATAGATAGATAGATAGATAGATAGATAGATAGATAGATAGATAGATAGATAGATAGATAGATAGATAGATAGATAGATAGATAGAACATTTTAGAGTGAGGCAAATGAATAGATAATTGAAAGACTGACAAAACAGTCGATCAAAGAAAATAGACAAACAAGCAGATTTTATTTTTTACATGAGGCAGACAAATAAACAGAAGACAAAGTGAGATAAATAGATGGGTAATGGGATGTATGGACAGATCTTTTAGTTACAGACAGATGTCACAGACGGACGGATGGACATACATACAGACAGACAGAGGTATTAGAGTGATATTGACAGATAAATAAACATACAGATAAACTGACAGACAGACAGACAGAGGTATTAGAGTGATACTGACAGATAAATAAACAGACAGACAGACAGACAGACAGACAGACAGACAGACAGACAGACAGACAGACAGACAGACAGACAGATAGATAGATAGATAGATAGATAGATAGATAGATAGATAGATAGATAGATAGATAGATAGATAGATGCATTTTTACACTTTTACAATGTAGACCGTGTCAAAGCGGACACAGAACATAGAAGTTCTAATCATTTGAAAATGTGTCAGTCCAGTGTCCAGAGTTGAAGTCCAGTTTAGTTCAGTTCAGTGTGGTATATTTTTTACTGCTGATAGTCCAAACACTGAACAGCAAATCCATCAATGCCCAGCTTAACAAGTCTTAAAGGGCACTTATGGTGAAAAATTTACTTTTCAAGCTGTTTGGACATATGTGTAGGTATAGTGTATAGACCGTCATATTGGCGCGAAATAAACACACCCAGTCCTTTTTTTTTCCAATTTAACAACATAAAAATGGTGGACCAATTGGAGCGGTTTTCAGACCGACTGCAACTTGACGTAGGAGTGCGGTCCCCCTCGCCCACCAATGTTGGTTGACAGGCGTGCATTACCATAGCCTCAGTTTGTTGTTTCACATCCTCCATTTTCAGCGTGTGAGTCAAAGTGATGTCACCAAAGAAACACTCTTGCTCTATTTTTAGATGTAAGGCTCATTGGGTTCAACACAAGATCAACATTCACCACATGATCGCTCTCATCAGTGCCATTGTTTGTAACTTTAGGTGGGTTTGCAAACGTGTACTTTCATTGCGTCTTCCTTAAACTTCAGCCGTTTGCATTTCCCGCGGTCACAGAAGTTCCCTGTGATCTTAACTAGGTGCAGCTGGAAAGTGAGAGCACATTGCCTCACGTGCGGGTCCCTTCATTAAAAATAACAAACTTGCCTTAAGCAGGTCGCACACCAGAAGCGCTGCTCGGCGACGTGCAGCATCGCGCTACGCAGCGCCATGCATTTTAGAATTCTAAATATGGGTTTCTATCAGGGTACACACACCGGCGCCACAAGTCGGCGGCTGTCCACAGTACCCTGCCACGACTCAGGACACTGTTCATATTTCTGCCACGCCACAGAGTCCCATCTGGTGTACAAGCTCGGAACTTTAAACTAGCACACAGTTGGCTGTAAAACTATACAAAGACACAAATGATTTTGTAACTGACACATTCTGGCATGTTAGGAATATTGATTCCTTAACAGTAATCTCTGTTTGGTCTGTGTCCGAGTCGTACATGTATGGCTGAATGCTGGTCCTCTCACTCATGTTGCCTCTCTCTGTCTGCCTGTCTGTTGCCATACACAAAGTGAGGGAGCTCTTGGCTCCGCCCCCTTGTTAAGTTGAGCAGGAAGTCGAAACTAATTTTTATGTGAAGCAACACACCCCTAAAACAACGACCTGTGTACACACCCTCAAAATGGCACTTTTTAACATATTATAATAAAAAATCTGAATTGTGTTTTGACCTGAACCTAAACTGGCACACTCAGAAGAATCATAATATTAATATTAAATCTTAAAAAAGGGGTAAACCAGGTGCCCTTTAAAACCAAGTAAGCCAGTGGTGACAGTGGCGAGAGACAAACTGCACCAATTGACAAAAGTGAAGGGAAAAAACCTCAACAGAAACCAGGCTCAGTTGGGCATGACCATTTCTCCTCTGGCCAAACTTCTTGTGCAAAGCTGCAGTCTAGGCTCCAAAGTTCTCAGAAGATAACATTATCCTATATGGTTTAAAAAAAATCAAAGGTAAATGAAGGTTATACAGTGTGTTGTTAACTGCAGAGCTCCTCTATTTAAAAAAAAAAAGGAGAAAAAATTCCCCCTGCAAGTTCTTAAAGAGATAAAGTCTCAGCCAGGTCAGAAAAAGTAAAGCAAAAGTAACCTAAAAGTAACATAATGCATTACTTGCTATAAAAAGTAACTAAGTAATGCAACTAGTTACTTTTTTGGGGAGTAACTCAATATTGTAATGCATTACTTTCTAAAGTAACTTTCCCCAATACTGGATATGACCCCTTAGAAACAACTACTTCATATAATGATTTTATTAGTTTCTTGGGAACATTAGTGTATTACAACATCTGTGGTAAATATTTGGGTGTTGAGACATATCTTACTTTATTGTGCATGTTTTGAAGTTGCAACTTCCCTCAGGACAGAGGGGGAGGTAGAGAAAAGAGTCAGAGAATGGGGAAGTGAACAGTACCAGAAACATCCAAAGGCCTCCAAGCCCTGTCAGATCTAGCAGACAGATTGCATCACTTTTGTGCGGCTTACCACAGCTAGCGTGTGCGACTTTCAAATATGTTTTAAGCATTTCAACTGTCAGAATATCACTGCATGTATGACATGACAGTTAAAAGTAGTTAAGCTATAAGCTGATGGAGAGGAATTTGAAGCTTAATCATTTTAAACTCGGGCTGAGTTTTATACTGCTTACACTTCCTCCTTTTTGGGCAGACATTATAGATTCAGTTCAATTCAATTCATGTTTATTTCTATAGTGCTTTTACAATGTAGACTGTTTCAAAGCTGCTTAACATATAAGTTCTAGTAAATTGAAAATGTGTCAGTCCAGTTTTCAGAGTTGAATTTAGTTTAGTTCAGTTCAGTGTGGTTTAATTTTCACTGCTCAAAGTCCAAACAATGGAGAGCAAATACATCGATGCGCAGCTCCACAAGTCTCAATCAAGCAAGCCAGTGTCGACAGTGGCGAGGAACAAGCTTCACCAACTTAGGAAATTAAGGGGAAAAAAACTCGGGAGAAACCAGGCTCTGTCAGGCACGACAATTTCTCCTCTGGCCAAACTTTCTGTGCAGAGCTGCAGTCTAGGGGGCCGGAGGCTGGAGAACGTTGGGCATCCATCGCGGAGAACTGCAGGTGTGAGTAGGTCACTGACGGGTGTTCAGGATGAATGCGGAGACTCGTCTGTCACTGTGGTCCTTTAGGAATCAGTCTCACGCTCTCCGCTCCTGCATGACCACCACATCATCAGCTCAGGATACGACCTGGTCCAGGATTATGGATACCTTGGCAGTCTTGGATGGCATCAATGCCACTGCATAATCTGTAGAGGCCTCAGGATAAGTATCCCCAGGTGGACATAGATAATATTGAAAATAATTAGCATAGCTGCTGTTCATAGTGTATTTAAACGAGATGGAAAAATGAAGTGCTATAAATGAAAATAGCAGTTATATATACTGACATAGAAACATGTAAAGCATATGAGTGTTCCTAACGAAATGTCAGGTGCATTAAAACAGGAGAAGTGTGTCCTACAGATGGTTATAAAGCCAGCTCACCTGCATGGAGCACTCTCATGCACCATACGTTATGTGATGCATTGTGTGTATGCTTCACTAAAAAGTTCTTTAATCTAGCTTTGAACTGAGAGAGTGTGTCTGAGCCTTGGACATTATCAGGAAGGCTATTCCAGAGTTTAGGAGCCATAGATGAGAAGGCTCAACCTCCTTTAGTAGACTTTGCTATTCTAGGTACTACCAGAAGCCCTGAGATTTGAGATCTTAAAATGCGGGTTAGATTGTAGCGAGACAGATGTTCGGTTAAATAAAAGGAGCTAGATTATGAGATTTATAGGTAAGAAGCTATATTTTATAATCAATACGGAACTTAACAGGCAGTTAGTGTAAGGAGGATAAAATTGAGGCGATGTGATCATATTTTCAAGACCTGGTAAGAACTCTGGCAGCTGCATTTGGCACTAAATTAAGTTTATTAATAGAGGATGCTGGGCAATTAGTGAACAGAGCATTACAGTAATCCAGTCTAGAAGTCATAAAAGCATGAACTAGCTTTTCTGCATCTGATAATAATAGATAATAGTTGTGTGTTCTTGGTAATTGTTAAAAATCTGTCAGATGTGAATACTGTATGACATAATTCCTGCCTAATTTAATTGTGTTGCTAGTGTGCACTTACAAAATCTTGTATCAAAAAAAAATCATATTAACTTAATTATAATTGTAAATTAAGCGTACACAGTGTGTGTGTGTGCGCGCACGTGTAAAGGCCCATGTAAAAGCTTACATTACCCAAGCAATTATTAGTTTAGCACCCATTAGCGCTAACTGGGTGCACATATTCCCTCAGCCCGCTAATGTATGTTCTCATATTAACACTCCTCTTGTGTTGTAGACCTGCATTAGTGCCATTAGAGTTGTATAATCTCCCTCTAAAATGTTTTGAAATTTTTGACAAGCACCATAAAGTATAAAAGATGACAGTATGTGATGGGATTTTGCGCCCCATATACGACTCCTCACAGGCTGCATGTGATGAGTTTTAGCTTGTCTCTGTTTTTCTCTCGTTTGCTTTCTCATGCATCAGATTGAGATCTGCGGTGAGTTAATGTGTTAAAAGGCTGTGCTTTGGGCCAAATGGGGCGTGTGAGTGCTTTAATAGCACCACATAACGCTCATTAATTAATGAAATATTCTGTGGTTACCGTCTGAGACCCATTCTGACAGAGTGCTCGCATATCTAGCGGCTAGGTGTCTGTTCCAATAGGTTTCAACTGAATGGACACAGAAGGTTTTACCACTAGAGATCCACTTAGGGGTCACTTGAAAACTTTGGTAGTAAAATTTCTCTTTTTGCACCGGCTATGAGAGGGAAAAGTTTTGTTTGTGTAGTTCTCAGCAGTTTTGCACCTCGCTGTTTCTAAATTGTTTGCCGCACACAGCTGCGCTGAAAGAATGCATAAACAACAGATCAAGAATTCCCCCTGATTTTTTACGTCTTCAGCTCATGCAGTATCGCAAGTGATGTGTTGATTTGAGAATGTAAGTAGGGTAATCTTTTGTTCAGGTATGATATTAAATATTAAATTGCATCAGGCAAACAAGTCAGACACATAATAGCTCTGCTGACTGTACAACTTTGGCTTTGTTGGTGTGTGTCTGCACACTGAATGAAGCTCAGGTGCTGTCGAGATAATGATGTGATTTAAAAGCCTACCAGCCATTTAGTGAAGGAGCTAAACATAGCTCTGAAAATCTGACACACATTCTGCTCTTACTGAGAAAAAAATAACGATAAATAAAAGCATGACCTTATAAACCATCTAAAATGTCTGGGACGAAGCTGACATTTAGCCGATTGTTGATAACAGGCTCTCTGGCCAGCCCAAAACATCTGTTTGTCTGCCTATCTATCTTTATGTTTGTCTGTCTGCCATTTTATCTATCAGTCTGTCTATGTGTTATCTATTTATCTATCACTGTAAAACGTTGGGTTATACACAATCGATTTGTGTTGGGACAAGATGAAGGAATTAACCCTTATGTACTGTTGGGAATGTTTTCATCCACTCTGGGGTGATTTTGAGTCTTAATATGGCCACAATTTTTTTCTGTGTTTCAGCTAGCAGAATGATTTTTGGTGACAAATTTTATCTTAACACATATTTTGAGAAAATTCTTTGAAATTTTTTAAAGAACTCAATCGTATGTGGATGAAAACATCCACTGAATTAAACAGCTGTAAATATGCATCAGATAAATATATTTTTTAAATGTTTGCAGAAATCTGTTAATAAACCTCAGTTCTGATCAAAACTACTAAATTGTTTAATTAATTACCGGATTTTAACTCTTTAATTGCCAAACTCATAAACGATGTCACTAATTTGGTAAAAAACACTCAAAATGATGTATTTTAAATATAAAAGTAATTGTGGACTGGATTTTTTAAACCTTTTATCAAAATCTTGGACATGTGAAACAACATTGCGTTTTTTTTTGGCTGCAAAACCATGACACCATATAGTCATGCATTTTTGATTGTCTTTTTCTCTGTTGGGAAGAAATAAAATTTGTCATTTTTACTGTTGATCATCAGTTAAAACCATTAACCCTTTGGATAGGCCTGTGCAAAAAAAGCTTAGTTTCTGGATTGTATATGGAATATAACAGCAAATTAAAGTGTGTGTACATGTGTAATAGTGTGAGAGTGACCTTTGCGCACTTACTTGACGTGTCTGAAAAAAATTTAAATATGCATCTCGGCTCTCAGAGCATGAAGTAAACGAAAGCAAAGACTGTGTATTTATGCACCATCAAATGTGGTTATAATGAAAGTTAATTGGGCAAAAACAGCCACTAAGAGTAAATTGGGAGGAAAAAATTTAAATCTAACAATGCAACAATGCATCAAAGCCAATGTTGTTACTAATCATTCACATGTCCAAGACTGTGATAAAAGGTAAAAAAATAAATAAATAATCCAGTCCACAATTACTATTTTTAAATTGAAAATAAGTCATTTTGTGTGTTTTTTTTCATCAAATCAGTGACGTAATTTGTGAATTTGGCAAACATTTGGTGGGGTTGATTAACAGATTTATGCAAAAGAAAAAAGAAAACATATATTTATCTGATACATTTGTACAGCAAACAAACATAACAAAAGGGTAATAAATTTAAACAATCCACAAGGGTTAACTTAAATTTTTTTTTTACAAATTTCAGTGGATTGAAAATAAAACAATTAAGTTGTCCTGACAAAAAAAAATCAAGAATTGTGTTGTTTCATCTCATTTTAAACAAGTAGTTTGAACAAACAGCAAACATATTTACGAGTGATCCACCCATCCATCATAGGGTTTAATATGGAGTTGGCCCACCCTTTGCAGCTAATACAGCTTCAGCTCTCTTAGAAAGGCTTTTCACAAGGTTTTGTGGTGTCTTTATAGGATTTTTTTTTTCTCAAAGCACATTTGTAAGTTCAGGCACTGATATTAGACAAGTAGGCCTGGCTCCACTCTAATTCATCCTAAAGATGTTTTGTTGGGTTGAGGTCATGACTGTTTGCAGGCCTGTCAAGTTCCTTCACCCCATGTCATTGCTCATCCTTGTCTTTATGGACCTTGCTTTGTGCACTCATGTTGAAACAGGTTGTTCCCAAACTGTTCCCACAAAGTTGGGCGCATGAAATTGTCTAAAATTTACTTGCTATGCTGAGATTTCCTAACACTGGAAAAGCAGGGTCGAGCTCTACCCCTTCATCTGATGCTTTGCATTAAATTTGGTGATGCCTCAGCATGTGCTGACCCCTCTGTGATTTTGTGTCTTACCACTTCATGGCTTAGATGCTATTGGTCCCACAGAACGTTTAATTTCAGTCAGCCCGCCCCAGGGCTTCCAGTTAATTGTCATCCCATATAAAATCACTGCATTTAAGATCTGATTTCTTTAAAAAGACAGTCATCTTCACTGCCTGGCTGAGAACCGATATAAAGTGGGTATCAGACTAAACAAGAAAAACTGCATTAAATTATTTTTTTTCCGTGCCATGTATGGACATTCATTTTACCCCAGTGATTTCAATGGAATATCTGAGCTAGCCTGCGGCTAATGATCGCACCTCTCTTTTTACGCTTGAACAACTAAATGAATGCTTAAGTCTACTTAACTGAATGTGTTGTAATTACATTACCACATCGATGCTGTAAAAGGAGCCTTATGAAACTGAAAATAATCACATAAATCTTTCACCGGAAGTTTATCATTGGCTAAAAAACACTGTGCATACAGCCCATTGTCTCCTCTTTGTTATAACACTAACAGTTGGCCATGGAATATTTTGTTATCATTCTTTGATAAAATGTTTGCAGAAGCAGTCTACATGCCTGAGTGCTTGATTTTATATACTGTACCTGTGGCCATGAAAGTGGTTGGAACACCTGAATTCACTGATGTGGAGGGGTGTACAGATCACAAAATATTTGGCAAAATAATGAATAGGGATGTAATGATTCACAGTGAGCAGGTTGAAAACCTATTGTGAAATTAAAATAATGTTTTAATCTATCTATCTGTCTGTCTGTCTGTCTGTCTGTCTGTCTGTCTGTCTATCTATCTATCTATCTATCTATCTATCTATCTATCTATCTATCTACCTATCTATCTATCTATCTATCTATCTATCTATCTATCTATCTATCTATCTATCTGTCTATCTATCTATCAGGGATGTAACGATTCACCATAAGCCGGTTGAAAATCTATTCAAATATGTTGCGATTCAAACCGGTAGAAATGTTAAATGAATTGTGATACATGTTTTGAACAAAAGAGGGCGCCGTATTTACAAGCGTTAACTCACTCTACCTGCGCATCAGCGGCGCAGCATGTAAGAAAAAAAATGAAAGGGCTCTTAAATTTGTTTCAAATAATTTTGTTCAAAAATTGTGACTAAAACATGAATTAAGATTAGTATCGTGAATTGTATCGAATCATGAGTCAAATGAATTGTTATATCCCTACGATCTATCTATCTGTCTATCTATCTATCTATCGGTCTATCTGTTTATCTATCTATCGGTCTATCTGTTTATCTATCTATCTATCTATCTATCTATCTATCTATCTATCTATCTATCTATCTATCTATCTATCTGTCTGTCTGTCTGTCTATCTATCTATCTATCTATCTGTTTATCTATCGGTCTATCTGTTTATCTATCTATCTATCGGTCTGTCTATCTATCTATCTATCTATCTATCTATCTATCTATCTATCTATCTATCTATCTATCTATCTATCTATCTATCTATCTATCTATCTATCTATCTATCTGTCTATCTGTTTATCTATCTATCTATCGGTCTATCTATCTATCGGTCTATTTATCTATCTATCTATCTATCTATCTATCTATCTATCTATCTGTTTATCTATCTATCTATCTATCTATCTATCTATCTATCTATCTATCTATCTATCTATCTGTTTATCTATCTATCTATCTATCTATCTATCTATCTATCTGTTTATCTATCTATCTGTTTATCTATCTATCTATCTATCTATCTATCTATCTATCTATCTATCTATCTATCTATGAAAATCTCTAGCAAATAGTCCCTTGTTGAATTTTGTAACCTGTTATAGGCCAGTTGCAGTATTTAACTTTGCCTATTTAATTATGAATTGCATGACACTTTTATACACACTAAAGCATTGTGGATAGGTAGCTAACATGTGACTTTGATTCATTAACATTTTGACATTTCAATTCAAAAAGTCAAATTGAACTGAAATTGAACTAAAAGACATGCAAAATTTGTTGCAGAAAAGATTTACATATTGATCATGTGACAACCAAATTATTGCACGACAACTATTAAATATACTGTAGGTTACAACATATTGTATCTGATTATTTTGACTGCTTTAAACAGGTTTTAGATTAATTGAGAATAATGTGTCGACACACACACGTGCATCTGTTAGCCAGTTTGGTCCTAGTATCCTTGACTAGAGTCAGTGTCGTCTATCAGTGGGAGTGCATGTGCTGTATTTACACTCACTAGTTATTAAGCTGATCTCAGAAGGCGACGTCAGTGACTGAGAATCGCCAGCAGTTTGAGCGCCTGAGATGATTAACGCTGTTACCGAATCTCCGCGGCTCTCCCGGTTCTCACGCGTAAACGGCGCTAGACGCGGGTGACAGTTGTCGCGGCTGGACTCCTGCCCCGAGGAAACCGAAGGGGGTGCCGCAAGGTCAGACGGCGAGACCTCCCGTGTTTGGCATCGGTGTCCGTGAGTCAGTCTGGCCGGCTCGCTCATTGAGACAAAGCAAAATAAGCACAGCTGAAGCGCGCTCAGATTTCAGGCGGGAGTATTTTTCCCGCCTGAAACACGAGCGTTCTTCAATGTTGTTATTTGCGAAGAGGCGTGATGTGAAGTCTCGCCTTATTTCAGAGCAGACACAAATTACTTCACGTCACGTTTGCTGTCTAAAGAGGCCAGCTGATTATGTCATCCGACATTTACAGAGAACTAACCCCATCGGCAAGCATAACCTGCTTTTTTTATAGGGAGCTGTGAATTCCGCGGTTCACACGTATGTCTTTTTTTATTTACCTGTATATTTGGAAAAGAAAATAAAACAACTATGGCTGTGACTGTCTCGGAGAGGTCAAGTCGATGGGATTTTTCGATTCTGTCCACCAGAGGGCGACCTTGATCGCCTTTTTGTTTCTTTTAGCCATTGTGATTTGCAATTTTCCCTGATAATTATGTCATGGAGTTCATTTTTCGTCGTGATAAAAGGTGTTTTTTATTAGTCTTTTAATTAATGAATAACGTCAAGTACATATCTGAATGCTTAGATTATTTCAAAACATATTTATATTCTGTGAATTAATTTGGAAAGCATTCGTTTTTGTAAAACAAAATGCATTTTATTGTATTTATTTGTTTATTCCGGTAGCCACACATTTTTTGATTTAGTTATTATGCTATTCTTTTGTTTGTGTGTGTATTTTTTATTGTATGTTTGACGACACAATGCAATTTTAAAAATTGTCTACTCTCAAACCAAAACTGAAGGAATTAAATTAAACTAAATTACTGTAAGTATAATTAATTTTCATAAAAACTTTTTATTGTATTGTATGAAATATCATTAGTCACAATTTTATAAAGTATTTATTAATCAGTATATTTTTATTTTATGCTTCTCTTTCATGTGTGTTTACCAGTATTTTTTATGTTTAGATTTTTTCTGTATAATTCTTTCATATCAGACAAGATTAGAACACTCTGTTAATACAATTCTTAAGCTCTCCACAAAAAATACAGTTAAGTCTTTTAGTGAATATTAAACTAAAACAACGCATCAAACTTCCTGTTTATAAACGAATTTGTTATTATTACTAATTAATTTTAACCTATTTTTCAGCTATTATAAACAAAATAGATTTTAAACATGGCAAACAGCCTGTACATGTATTTAAATATCACGTTAAGCAATACATAAACAAATACCCTATTTTAAATCCATTATAAACATATTAAACCCATTAGAAGCTGTTCACCTAAGTGGTAAGCAGCTACAAAACATTAACTTATACTGTTCTGGCCTACAAATACAGTGATTAAATAAATGATATAACTTTATAAAATGTCTAATGTCTAGTCTAGACCAGGGATGTCCAAAGTCAGTCCTGGAGGGCTGGTGTTCTGCGTATTTTAGTTCCAGACCCAATTAAACACACCTGAACCAGCTAATCAAGCTCTTTCTTGGTGTACTAGAAACTTCCAGGCAGGTGTGTTAAAAGTTGGAGCTAAACACTGCGAGATAATTGGCCCTTCCAGGACCAAGTTTGGACACCCCTAGTCTAGACTAAAGGAAACACTTGAGTGACTTCTATGGAACTTAAATACTGAAATAATGTTTATAAAATCACTTCCTTGATTTCTATTGATCTCTATATTTCAAGGACAGACATGGAGGGTTCTGCTGTTTGAATCCTGATTAAGTGTCAATGTGAGAGGAAAAGGTAAATTGCACTGAGCCAAACAGACAACATCATTCCAACAGTGAGTAAAAGATACGGTTTCCATGGAAACAGCGACACTGAGGTCTTGACCTTTATGACATAAATTTAATCAGCATTTTCTGTTGACCTTCTCATTACTCACCATCACTACACACACACACACACACAGAAAGAGAGAGAGAAAGAGAGACCACTTCCTTTATCTCCAACACTCTTTCCCTTTCTTTAGCACAGTGTCTGTTATTATCCTGCAGGCTGTCAGCTTAATGCCTAATATGTTTTAAACAAAGAGAACATTAATTTTGAATTGAAACACGGTAGTATTGCACAGTCTGAATAGTTTTATGCAGTGTGAAAACAAATTCACACTATAAAATTTGTGACAAAATATATAAAACTACCAGTGATGAAAGCATTGGGTATTGCATGCAGAGGAAATCTGCACCAGGCCGTATCCTAGCAACAGGCAGACGATGTTGCTGCACTATAAATAACTTAGAGTGTGTATGTGTGTGTGTTTGTGGAAAATAGCTGACAGGGACAAGGTCCTGAGATTGAATTTTAGGGCATACCAAGACACTATACTGACTCATCATTGTGAGGTTACAAGGCTGAAATGTTTAAGCGTCACAAGGAACTATGTGCAGCTATAGAGATCATCAGATATCATGCTAATGTAATGTCAGAACGGGGAGAAAAAGATCAAATGAATTTATCTCAGTTACTTACATGTTCATGTAATCAAATGATTGAATGAATTAGTGGCAGCTAGCTGACAGGTGACTGCAGCATATTTTGTTGAAGGTTTGGTTGAAACCTTTTAAGTAATATAGTAATTAGACTAAAATCTTCACTGGGTCTATTTAGCAGTTCTACAGCAGTCCTGTTGGTGGTGCCCATACGCCTGGGACAATCTAAAACTATGGAATACCCATCCAGAATATATGGGTCAGAAAAAAAAAGAAAATTATTTCTATATACAGAAAGCATATTATCTGCAAATGCCATTAACTGTGAATGAAACAACATTGTTTCAATTTCAAATATGTTTTGTAGAAAATAAAATAATGTTCTGTTGTTATTCAGCAAAACCTGAAATGTACAGTGTGTAACGTAAAACCTATTCTATATGCTTATTA
Organism: Danio aesculapii; assembly: GCF_903798145.1. NCBI lineage: Eukaryota > Metazoa > Chordata > Actinopteri > Cypriniformes > Danionidae > Danio > Danio aesculapii. Next base: position 49,882,351 of record NC_079452.1, on the reverse strand, counting down.
AAATAAACGAATAATTGATCATATTAAATTGAAAGCAATGTAAGCTTTTAGAATACTCCTGCTGAAAGTAGTCAATTCTGGTGGTTTTCAATGTACAAAATATAAATAATGTTTTTTTTTTCTTCTAAATATCTAAATGTAAGCCTAAATCTAAATATACGCCATTTTAGTAGGAAGAAATAGAATGTTGAATGAACATCCAGGTTTTATTGTAGTTAGAAGGAATTATTTCAAATTATTTGTAAATAATACTTTCAAATATGCACACATTGACTGTTGTAGTTCTGGCTAAAAGGGCTAAAGCCACATCACGCTGCAGCCCAAGACTGGTTGCTCACTGAAGCGGTGCCAGGCCAGTACCTGTATGGGAGACCACATGGGAAGCTGTTTGAAGTGGTGTTAGTTAGGCCAGCAGAGGGTGTTCATCCTGCGGTCTGTAAGTCCTACTGCCCCAGTATAGTGATCAGGACTCTATATTCTCAGTGAGCACCATTTTTCGAGTGAGACGTTAAATCGAGGTCCTGACCCTCTGTGGTTAATAAAAATCTCAAGACACCGCTCTGTGTGAGTCCTCATATATATATATATATATATATATATATATATATATATATATATATATATATATATATATATATATATATATATATATATACACATACATATATATATATATATATATATATATATATATATATATATATATATATATATATATATATATATATATATATATATATACATTTGCACATTACACAGTTCGACAAACGAGCAATTCTGCCACAATTGCCACAGTGGAATGAACCACAAATTGAACTGGTATATGTGCTCATACCGGCAATTTTGTTTCTGCATTCATACAGAACTAAATTTCAGGAATTTGCAGGTAATGTACAATACAAATTCTCTTTTCGAAAAATTGGAAAGTGCAAAACGTTTTTGAAGTATGGCAATACACAATAAACATAATGCTAAGCTAAACGCTTGCTGCCTCATTGCCCAATAAGAAATTATTATTTTTCGATTCAAGATAGCAATTTGATGAAATTGTAAAGTAGGTTGAATTAGTGTATTACTGTCACTTAAACTCAGCATAAAATGGATGTCAAGATTATCCCATATTGTGAAATACATCCAATTGGGTGAGAAATGACAAAAAAATGTAAGTCCATGCTAAATTTCATCCTTTTGAAACTGATTACATTGTTGAAAGAAAGGCATTGCTAATAAAACAGGAAGACTGGCGAATGGATGAATGAATAATTTTGACCTTAAAATTGTTTACAAATTTTTAAAACTGCTTTCTTTCTAACCGAAATAAAACAAGTAAGACTTTCTACAGAAGAAAAAATATTATCAGACATACTGTGAAAAATTCCTTGCTCTTGTTAAACTTAATTTGTGAAATATTTATCAAAGGGAGGCTAATAATTTTGACTTCAACTGTATATTAGAAGAGTACATAACAAATGGGGAAAAAGGTCATTTATTTAAAACAGTTGCCATATATTAAACATTTTTCTACTTCAGTCTTACCTCACTGTTCACTCTTTCTGCATCACTCACTCAGTTGATGATTTTTGTTGAAGTTTTTGCTTGAAGAATGTAAACCTCGCCCACTTTAATGTGACTGGCTATCTCAGTCAACTTGCCACTGACGACTGCTGTTAAGGCTAACAAGGCAGACAAGTGTAAACACATAATGAATTAAGCTTCTTTTGTCAACAGGAATGTTTGCAGATAAATTAAAATATTGAAAGGCTAGAGGCAATTTGCCTATTTATTATCAAAATAGTAGTTATCAAGCTGCTAAAAATGTCTGACAAGATTTTTGGTAGCCTATAAAGTATTTAACACTGATAAATATTTTGTTGAGGGTCTTCTGTAAATCTTAATAAAAAAAAATTGAACTTTAAGAAAAAATTTAAATTGAACAGGACATTCTATAAAAAGTTGTATTACTGAGGAAAAAGTCCTTGTCCACTGTAGCTATATATGAAACATTTGGTGGACAAGAGTCGATACCAATTACCACTGCAGTTTCCCATCATAGTCTACATTTCATCCTCTTATCTCAACACACACCTCTTCCTCTCACTTTATCTCTCTTTCTCTCCCTCCATTCCTCCCTTTCTCTATCCATATGTACAGCTCTCATTGCAATTATCATCCAATCAGACTGCCATAAAGTGGCACTTCCTCTTTTGAAGCTGAGACAGTGACGGAGCATCTGTTTCTTCTCTCTCCATAGCCGTCTGGCTGAAGAAGCACAGAGACATAATTATTTCCCATAGGATTCAACAGCACTTCCTCCAAGTACCCTATATAGCATACTATAGCATTGGCAACTTTGTTTATTGTAAATATAGCACACATTGCTAAAAGGATGCAATATTTCCTGCTGATTACGTTATATTTAACCAGTCTTTCTGTGCATTTATTGAAATGGCCATCTTTTACAATAAGTTTCCATTAGTTAATGTTCATTGATGCAGTTACTAAAACTAAAAAGAAACAGCACTGGTACAACATTTATTAATTATAGTTCTACATTTACTTATGCATTCTTAAAATCCAAGGTTATCTTTGTTAACGTTAGTTAATGATAACTAACATCCACATTATTTTCAACAAAGATTATTAAATATTATAATAAATGTACTTGTCATTGTTTATTTCAGTAAATACATGAACTAACAGAACCTTAATGCAAACCATTTAATTTAGCTCAAGACATTCTCGCATCCATTAGTTCCAGTGCTGACTGATGTGTATTAATCACAAAATAAAACTCTTCAAAATAAAAGATAGCATTTACTCACCCTCACGCAGTTCCAAATGCAGAAGGGTTTGTACATCTTCATAATGCAAATAAAGATGAATTTGAGATATTTCTGTGCCTCCATTTAATGTCTAATTACCTTAAACTTGCACAAATGAGGAATTTGTAAAGAAATAAAACTATATGAACCAAGCTGTTCAATTCAAATCTGTCGAAACTGAATAAATACATTCAATGTAGACTTTTATTGATATGTACAGTACTTTAACAGAAGACCCCAGTAGGCACAGGACGTCAACATGACGTCAGATTGACGTTGTGGGGACGTTGCATTTTGTTTGGAAATGAAAATCGGGTTGACGCCAGAACTCAACGTCAGACCTAAAACCAACCAAATATCAATGTCTAATGATGTTACAGCAGCTTCACATAAAAGGTCATAGTAAATAGGAACAGTGTAGTTCAGTTTGTAGTGTTTAAGTTCAGTTCAGTTTAGCTCAGTTCAGTGTGGTTTAATAATCACTACCGAGAGTCCAAACACTGAAGAGCAAATCCAACGATTACCGTTTTAAAATATATTCTTTTTAAATGTCTGGGTAAAAAATAAAACCTTGTTTCTGCTTTGAACACAATGTATTTTATTTTGAGAAACGTCTAAAATAAGTTCTCAAAATAAAGGTTATCAGGGTAAATAATTAAAATAAATCATTGACTTTTGCTGTCTTTCAAAAACACAGATTTCATTACAATTTAAAATGGTATTTTTGGAGATTTTTTCTGCTGTAAATACTGTTGTTCTAAAAACCTTAAAACAAAACGTAAAAAAAAAAGGTTACATATATGTAGGAATGGCTGAATAACTGAAAATTTGGGAGATTTTAAAACTTTTTCTAAACCGTGGTATACCTTGAAAACGTTATCGTCCCATGCCTAGTGGACGTTACCACTAAGATGTCTATCAGATGTTGAATTCTGGTTCCCAAACATGACGAATAAATGTCAGTATTTGACATCAATCTGACGTTGGTTTAAGATGCTGGTTCGCCATTGGATTTTGGTCACTTTCCAAAACAACCTAAAATCAACCACTTAACAACGTCATTTGATGTCATTATTGAACATCAAAATAACGTTGTCCTTAGACGCTGGCTAGACATCCTGACCTGACGTCACAAAAAATCCAACCTAATATTAATGTCTAAATCCAACCTAAATCCAACCTAATATGAATGTCTTATGACGTTGTGTGCCTGCTGGGACCAACCACATCTCCTTGATCCAAGAGAACAAATCTCATTAGTTCTTGAGAAAGCTCGATCATGTCATGTGAGATGCCACAATTAGTATGAATGGTTAATATTATATAATAAAATGATTAGATGATCAAATGTGAATTTTATATGTGAGAAAAAACTTAAACAAATATATATTTTTTCAGAAGACATACAGACTTATTTTTGATCTCTTTACAATTGTTTTAAGCTGTGGGAGTTATGCTGAAAAAGACTATCAAAGGAGGCACAGAAATCTCTCAGATTTGGTTAAAAATACAGTAGCTTGTCTTGTTTTTCCGATAATAAATTTCTCAAGGATTTTAAAAGAGCAAATGATACTTTTCATACTGTGAGAAACTAACCATTTAAACGCCATTTTGTATGCTTCCTTCATTATCAAGTGAAATACATAACCAACAAAGCAGGAATGAAAAACAATCAGAAGCGAAAAGGTCCAGGTTGTAGTCATGAAAACTGTGGCTTTTAATGTAAACACTACATTCGATTGGTTTTCCAGCACGAACATCCCACATGAAAGAACAACCATTCACTAAAGAAGAGGGAGAAAAAGCAGCACAAAAGCATTCACTTGGAGAGAAAAAGAAAGGTTTAAAAAAGAAACGAAAAAGGGAAGGAGAATCCAAATCAACGGTGGTGTAGGTTTTTTTTTTCTCTTTTTCTTGAATTTCAAACCGAAAAGGCAGAGAGGGAGGAGAGATACATCTTTCCAAATCTACGTGTGATAGGTGAGAGCTGTGCTTTTCTATGCAGACCTGGAAGGTGTTTGAGTACAATTCTCAAAAAACCAAGAGAAAGCGCATGAATCTGTACAGCAGTGCGCAGCTCCGCCCTCTCCAGCACCGGGGGCGGAGCCACACCTCCAAAAAGTGGTTCGTTCAAAACAAAAACAAAGAAAATAAAAGAAATAAAATCAAATAAATCAATACATATACTGTAATTCAGGCTAAGTAAAGACATTGCAATGCAGGGCGAACAGGCAAAAAGAATCGGTACAGTTCATCAACATCAACATGGGTAAGTCAGTAAGAACGGTTCAAGAGTGGATCACAGGAACCCTTGCAAAATTCTTTTTTTTTTTTTTTTTAAAAAAGGGGGGGAGAGGGGGAAAAAAAGTTCTGTAGCTACAAAGCACAAGAAATATACCTTTAATAATATTACAGAATAATCATTGATATTGGTACTGTAATCATCGTCATCATCGTCTTCATCATCGTTTGTTATTATTGTCATTCTTATTTTTTTTTTGTTTTTTTTCTCGATTATTTCTACTTGACTCTAGAACTGGAGGATCTACAGCTTTCTATAAGACTGACAGCCCAGTGACCTTCGTGTCTGCAAGCCTCCACATCATCTCCCTGAGCCCCACATCTACCCACCCACCCGCAAAACCCCACCCACACGATGCCGTCCGTCTTTTTTTCCCAGGTTTTTTTTTTTTTGTTCTTTTTATTTCGAGTTTTCTTTTTTCGTTTTGCACTATGTGAAGCAGTTAGCTGTTTCTTTATACAAAGGCTGAAGAAGGGGTCATGCTATCAGTGACGGGGACTCCATTACCCAGCCAACTAAAACAGGGAAAGAGAAGGAATGGGAAGGGGGACAGCGGACGAGAGGTAGAAGAATGGACGAGGTGTAGTAAGTACAAAGGAAGTGTGTGGGACAGATGATCAATAAATAAATTAATAAATTAATCAACAACAATACAAAAGTAAAAGTTCCTTACAAGACAAATGTTAATAAGTTTTCATAACAGTGACCTAGTGTTTCTAGTACTATTCCCAGACACGTCATTCTCAGAAGGTTGGCACTGACATGACACTTGCGATCGCTGGACTGGCGTCGAGCGTCCCGGGGACCTCTTTCTCGCCAGAGATCTGACCTACGGAAGTGACGGGGATGGGTCGAGACGTAAGAAGCAATCCTGGGTGTTTTCCATTCTCTACGATATGTCGAATGGTACTACGGTGATTAAAAATCCAGAGATGGGGGCACACGCTACAACCGACTTGAACCGTAGTGCTTGTGAATTTTAGCTATTGTCGCGTAAGTAAATTCAGTAGCCAGGCAAACATGTACAGGTCATCCCCCCTGACTGATATCCGTGTAATAAATATACATACAATGACACAAAACATAAAAAAATAGTAAAAGAGAGACATTTATCAAAACAAACAAAAAAATGAGGGTTGTTTAGTTCAAACGAGAAAGACACGGTGGAAAACAGGGGAGAACGAAACGTACGACACGCACAAAAAAAAAAGGTCCCAACTTTGTTCTAAAACCATAAAGGCTGGGTTTCTATAAGAAATCAGTTCTGTTGGCAGCTCTTTGAAAGACAAACTAAAAACATTTCATATATATATATATAATATATTTATATATTTGTATATGCCTATTTTTAAAATTATCGTTATCATTATTTACCAACTTGCATTTTCAATAATAATCATTTCCAAAGAAGTGGCTGGAGAGGGACGGGACGGGCCTCAGTACAAGCCGCAGCCTCGCAGGTTGTTGGCGATGATGATGTCGGTCACAGCATCGAACACCACCTGGATGTTTCCTGTATCCGTGGCGCAGGTCATGTGACAGTAGATCTCCTTATTAGGCGAGCGGTTCTTGCTTTCAAATTGTGCTTGGATGTAAGCGGCTGCATCGTCGTAGGTGTTTGGACCTGCATGCGGAGGGATAAAGAGATCAAATGAGTTTGTGGAAAGACATTATGCCCAATTTACGGGGCCATGGATATGGTAGTCTGATCTTGAAATCATCGCCTTTGTGATCATCGCTCTAGATGCTCATTAGCCCAATATTTCAGATGACCCCTGTGACCTCTGACATTTAGAAATGTCTCTTCTCTTCTGTTGTCTTCTCTTTGCATTTTTGAAAATGTAATCTTATGAAGCGAGTGTCACATGTAAAAGGTGCTGGATTCTTTGTTGTGTGGGTGAACATCTAGACCACAGTTTTGAAGATTCTGGAGAACATTCACCATTATATGGTTATTATTATTTAAATGATCTCTAGATTTAAATTATTAACTGTTAACTTACATATTTAAGTCAATTACAGACACTGAGTATGTTTACATGGACACCAATAATCCGATATTAATATGATTAAGACAATACTCTGATTAAGAGTCTACCATGTAAACAGTGATTTTTGATTAACTTAATCTGACTAAAGTTATAATTAAAACTAAACAGAAATGGAATTAAGAGGTGGAGTATTCCTATTTTAGTCACACTATTGAAGTGCAGTACAGACATGTAAACACCTTAATCAAACTATTACTGTCGTGTAGGATTTTCGATGCATTTTGCAACAGGATAGCCCGTACACACATGGCTGTTTGACACTATTCTCACCAGTAAAGGACCACAGACACCTTCATCTTAAAATGTGGAGGTTTTTTCCCATATGGGAGGCAGGATCAAATTCCATTAAAACAACACTCTTTCAGCAGTTCATACTCACATTCAATATTTTGTTTGTCACAGGGGCATGCATGAAATGAAGCTGAATGAAAGTGAAACTGCTGAACTGCAGTTAAAGTCGACAAATTAAAAATGAAACATCCGAAATTACATGAAACTCCAGAGGAAATGTGGATAGCGTGGTGACGCAATGATGTTAACTGAATTATGTGCTATAACATGTAAAACGGGATCATGAAAAGAACATTCAAAAAGCAACTTTTGTAATCACCTTAATCATATTATTGTCTTACTCAGATTAAGGCAAATAATTCACTTACAGTGATGTCCATGTAAACATAGTAACTGTTCAAATACTTGTTTTTAATTTTGAGCAATATACATAGCAAAATGGTAAGAATTTGTATGTGATCAAATATTTAAATTAATTAGATTTATTTATATTTAATAACTACAAAATATAAAATAAAATAGCAAAAAATATATATTTCAAAATTTATTTTCGTTTAATTGCAATATACATAAACTATAATTGTCCAAAAAGCTGTCCTAGTTTTTACATTTTCAATTTATATTTAATAAATCATATGTACATTATTAAAATATGTTTATTCTTATAATCACTGATATAATTTAGAATTTATTATATACAGTTAAAGTCCGAATTATTAGCCCCCCCTTTGAATTTTTTTTCTTTTTCAAATGTTTCCCAAATGATGTTTAGCAGAGCAAGAAATTTTTCACAGTGTGTCTGATAATATTTTTTCTTTTGGAGAAAGTCTTATTTGTTTTATTTTGGCTAGAATGAAAGCAGTTTTGAATTTTTTAAAAACCATTTTAAGCTCAAAATTATTAGCCCCTTTAAGCTATATTTTTTCAGATAGTCTACAGAACAAACCCTCATTATAAAGTAACTCGCCTAATAACCCTAACTTGCCTAGTTAACCTTATTAGTCCAGTTAAGTCTTTAAATGTCACTTTAAGCTGTAAGGAAGTGTCTTGAAAAATATCTAGTAAAATATTATTTACTGTCATGGCATAGATAAAATAAATCAGTTATTAGAAATGAGTTATTAAAACTATTGTGTTTAGAAATGTGCTGAAAAAAGGATCGCTGGTCTCACTCTCTCACGCGCGTAGTCCTAAATCCGACTATGCTTAGCAAGCCATATGCAAGCCATGTGCTAAGCCATACTTACATGCTATTTTAGATCGAATATTCAAAGTAGCAAGGTAAACAATACAGGGAATTATCGGTCTGACAAATTTTAATTGGATGAGCATTTTTTAGTATTATGCCTGATACCCAGAATATAAAAATACCAGCCTGATCTCACGAGGAAACGTAAGTATTTTAGGTTCTGTCAGTTTAGTGGCTAATTTGTCCGAATTCGTACAAGTTCAGTCATACGAAAATGTTCGATTTTAAAAAGGAGGTGTGGCACCTAACCCCACCCCTAACCTCAACCGTCATTGGGGGATGAGCAAATCGTACTAAATTGTATGAATTAGATTGTACGAATTCATACGAATTAGCCACTAAATCAAAAAGTTACGAATTGCCGTGAGATTGTGTTTTACTTTACTTGTACTTTAATCATTACTATTAGAATGAGACTTTCAACCAGCACAACAAAAACTGTTTCTGAAGACAATCACCTACTGCACCTTTGACTTTTAACAGTATATCAAGAAATTGAACACTTAATATTGTAATTAAATGATAAAGTGCATTAAAATTCAACTAAACTATTTAATTACATACACGGTAATCTTATTTCTTACTTTTGAACAAAATATCAATAATGTAAACATCTACTTGCTAATTTATCATTATTCTTAAATGCAATAAACCTCAATAAAACTGTTCTTCTTCAATAGTGTATTTTTTTGACTAAATAAAATTTGATCTCCAATGAAGTATATAACATCCAAACCCATTTTCGGTTATGACTCCAGTGTTTAAAAGGCAAGTGGAAAGTGGAAACCTCTAACACAGGCAGCCAATTGTATCTTGTCGAAAAAGAATTTGACAGAGCCGCAGACATCCCTCTGTGCCCAGCTTTCACCCATGACTGCACATGATCCAGCTACCGCTCTCCGTCCTTTACCTCTCATCTTACTGTGACATCAAAATGAAGAATGGCCTGAATCTACCGTTTATGCGAATCCAATCTAATGACAATCTGACCTAATCAATCACAAACGTTATCCTGATGCCACAGTGTTACAAGACTTAACATATGCACTGTAGACTAGCCTGTGCGTCATAAAAGTCTTACCTGTGTATTCAGGGAAACAGATACTCAGGGGAGATTTCTTGATCTTTTCAGCGAACAGGTCTTTCTTGTTGAGGAAGAGAATGATGGAAGTGTCAATGAAGAATTTGTTGTTACAGATGGAATCGAACAGCATAAGAGACTCGTGCATGCGATTCTGCAAGAGGAAAAGAAACCAGAGCAGGGGACAGACAGAGAGAGGAGGGAAAAGAGAAAGACAGAAAAACCAGAGATGTTTAGTGGAGAAATACTAACAGCAAGAATCAGGATAAGCAACAAGCTGAAGCACACAAGCAGCAAAACATCAGCTCTTCATTCATTTTTCTTCGGCTTAGTCTCTGATTTATCAGAGGTCGCCGCAGCGGAATGAACCACCAACTAATCCAGCATATGTTTTTATGCAGCGGATGCCCTTCCAGTCGCAATCCAGTACTGGAAAACACCCATGCATACACACACTCATACACTATGGCCAATTTAGTTTATTCAATTCACCTATAGCGCATATCTTTGAACTGTCGGGGAAACCGGAGCACCCGAAGCGAACAGGGGAAGAACTTGCAAACTCCACACAGAAATGCCAACTGGCCCAGCCGGGACCTGAATCAGTGATCTTCTTGCTGTGAGGTGACAGTGCTAACCACTGAGCCACCTTGCCCCCAATATCAGCTCTTCACAAACTAAAAGACATTGGGCTCTATTTAAACATCCAAACTCATGGCACAGGTGCACTTAGGCAGTGTCTAAATACACTTTTGCAGTGATCTAAAAAGATTGTCCCTATTCTCTTAATAAGTTTAGGGCATAACATATATCAAACCAGTCAGAGTCTCATCTCCCATTCCCTTAAAAGTGAGTTGCTATTACACCATGTTGCTATTTACATGGCAGACTTTGTAAGAGGAAAACCTTAATGCATCACTAGTTAGGAAGTCTTCTACTGAACGTGCTGATTCCACCTGCGGTAAAGAGGGCATGGATGAGGTATCATTCTTTATATTTATGTAGACATTTATGTGATCTTTCACATTTGTTAAATGTACTATATGTTAAAATGTTTGTGTGCTGCTGCGCATCCATGTGTGCGTAATAAGCAATGTGTTTTCTCATTGTGGTTTCATCAGCATATCACCAATGCGCTCATTAAAAACCTTAAAAAAATAAATAAAAAAACTGTACCAACGACTTAAGGCCAGCTTTTAGTTGGTCAATGGTGCAGTCTAGTTCAGTTGCCTCAAAATAGCAATGCTACAACAAATGCACCTGCTATTTAAACAATGTGTCACACACAGGACACAATAAAATGATACTTGCACTGGGCTGAAACTAGCAAAAAACAATTGTGTCATGCACCAGATGTAATATAAGGCCCATTGTTTTAAATGATATCCCAGATATCAACACTTGGATGCATGGATTAATAATGGATTAATAAAACATAAATGATGTCTCTTAATGAAAACTATTCAGTAGAAACCCAATAAAAAGATATACACTGTTTAAATAAATCCACATTTGTTATAGTCTATGGGGGTCACTGTTTTTTTAGGTGCACAGTGTGTGACATTAAATGGATGCAGGCGGTAACTCAACTTGAAAAGTTAAATGCTGAAACAATGCCAATTTGAGCTGCTTCTTATTTTAATTTAATATGATCTTTTATGCGAAGCTGCTTTGACGCAATCTACATTGTAAAAGCGCTATACAAATAATGGTGGATTGAATTTATTTAAATTTTCAATCAAAGGAATGTTGGTCTTCACTACTGTTGACTATTTATAATGTTATAATGATTATTGGTAGAATTGTAAATGTTTCCAGATATCATGTGAAATCCACGTTGAGAAAAGGCAGAGAAAAGAAATGCTAGACAATAAACAAGCTGAAGCATGCTTATCAGCATCAGTCATCTTTTCATTCTTTTCTTTCGTCTGATCGCTAGAAAAGCGGTGAAGATATATATTGCTTTTCTTTTTTGAGGTTGTTTGTCTTAAAAAGACAAGCTTAAGCCAAACAATGGGACATTGTATCAGTAATTTGTATTCCCAACATGTTTATAATATTAACAGAGGAGCAGTACAGTTTAATGTCATTGGAAAACAACGGTGGCCCCATAATCCAAACTCTTAAAAAAAAAACCTAATTCTGTCAAATCTTTCTCTACATGTTACACATTAAAATAAATTATTATTGTATTTAAAAATACAAGTCTTCATATACAGGGTTCTATTTAAGAGACAGTTTACCTCAAAATAAAAATTGTATGCTAATGCTATGTTCGTAGAAGAACATAGAAGATTATAGCTGAAACTGAAACTGTGCTACTTGGTGATTCAGAATTTCAAATGCAAATCAACAGCTATCAGCACTTTGAGAGTCAAGAAAACACATACAGGCAACACTATAATACTCATGGCTCCTAATGATACACCATTGTCTTGTGAAGCAAAATAATCAATTAGCGGGGAAAAACTGAACTGTTTTAAGGATTAACTATCATGTTTGTTTGTTTTTCTCATGGCTCTGGTACAGTAGTCATTGATCTACATTTTATAAATCACCAAAGTTTTGGCTACAATTTTCTTTAAATGTTCTACTAAATAAAAAGGGGTGAGAGGTTGAGATGAGGGTGAGAGTGACTAAATTGACATTACATTTTTTGTTGCTCTGCAAATGTGAGCTTTAGATGAGGATGAAAGGTTTCATTTATTTTTAATTTAGTCAATCAAACTTGTTACCCCTAAAAAAAGAAGTGACTTCTGTGTGTGCCTTGCTTTGTATATCACTTACTTTTCATATATAAACCAATTACTTTTTGCTCATGAAATTTCCCTGCAATTTCACTAATGCGATGAATGTCGAAGTACTGTTTCACCCCTACAAAATGTAATCACCAATTAGATTAATTTGACGACAAGTCTTGGTAACAGTTTGGTGAAATCATTACAGGATCTGCTTTCTCCATTAATAATGATTCACCACAAACATAGGAAATAACAAGCAGAATTCATAATCCGTGTTTATTTTTAGAACACGCAAGACTCAAAAGAGTGCCACACGCCGGATTTAATGAGTACTTTATTCATTCATGTCATATAAATAGACATCCATTGTTCAATAAATAATCACAGCAGTGAGACACTCGTACAAACAATAATTACAGCAGTCTGACAAAAACAAACAAGAAGTGATGAACGCTGGGATTACTGTAAGATGTTTTATGGAAGATATGGAATCAAATGAATGCATTAAACACTACAGTATAAAATATTGCTGTGTTTTAAATTTCAAGTACATTACGATACATTAGCAGAATGTACTGTTTGAACTTATTACATTAGTCAGTCTGATGAAAGGGCCCTGGATATGTCACCGACAGCTATTCCTACAAGCCAAGGAACAAATTGGCCTTTGTCCCTCAGCAACGGACAGACTCAATTACCCTAGAGTTTCTTTACCTTGGCTGCTGACCTAATTACCCATGTGTCTGAGCTGACAATTGATGTACATTAGCCATCTGTCTAATTCTTTAAAATCATAATCCAAATTTTATGGCCTATCGAATTTGGATTAAGGTCAAAGGCAATTGCTAAAAATCGTACCGCTTTCCCTTTAGGCTCTTTGGTTGGCTGCAAATGGATGCCGCTATATGTCAACACATATGATCTCTAAATATGTAAACGGACCCGACCAATGGTTAAATGGCTTTCATTTATTTTCCTTTGGCTTAGTCTCTATTTCAGAGGTCACTACAGCGGAATGAACCGCCAACTATTCCAGCATATGTTTTATGCAGCAAATTCTCTTCCAGCCACAACCCAGTATAAGGAAGTTGAATGGCTTTCACTGGCCTTAATAGTAAGCATACTACAACCATAATTTAGCATGTAACTTACATTAAAGTGTAACTTTTGGTAAATGAAACCATTGTTTGCTCAGTTAATTCAATAATAAGCATTTTCAAAAATTTTAAAGCGCAAAATAAAAATATTAATAATTTTGGTAAGCAATAAATAACCCAAAAAGCTTGATCGTTTCTGCACAAACAATGCTAACTATAAGTGCGCATGGTAGCAATATACAGTTTGGCTTTATTTAAAGTGTTTATGAACTAGAATATTAAGACATACATTCCAATATTAACATGAGATCAATGTACTAAAAATGAAAAGGTTTTCTCTTTAACCTTCATTTTCGCTAGTCATTTAGTTTGCATGGATCCCGTGCACACATATGATGCTGTAATCTGACATGTAGCTTTTCATGTTTTCACAAATGACATTCTTTTTTTGCAGTTGACTGAAATTTAAAGGACAGTATTTTCAAAAACCTGCACTTAGAAACCCATTTGTCAAGTTTTGTCATATTATTTGTTGGTCATTTGTAAGTGAAGTCAGTCATCTGATGCCTTAAAAACAATATAAAGAAGATAGAGAAGATAACGCATTCCATTATATAAAATGGAGTTGGAATCTTCTGGAATAAGGTGGATGTGAACTAATTAAATGTAAAATGAGACGTTGTAAATAAAACAGACTAATAGTAAACAATTTCAGCTTCAACTTTTAAATTTCACTCTTTATTTACTTTGTTAAATGTAATCGTTTCTGAGTAAAAACAAGTTCTGTAAATCGTGTACTGTTTTGGCTTTTCCATATGAAAGGAATCACTGTCCTGTGACAGTCTGAAGCAAATGATTGAATTCAGTCACATTTCTCATGGATTAACAGAAGAGGGTAACTTATTGAGGTTTAAAGGTCAGACGATATGATGATTTACAGAAGTCAGCCGTCAAATTATTAAACTTTAACCCCCACAAAGACAGTCAAAGGGAGACTGAGGGAGTCTCAGCAAACTCCTTTAGTAATTTCAGTCATGCTGTGCACTACTGGAGCCGAATGACAATTTACTAAGTTATTAAATAACATAAGATATATCAAATTACAAAAAGTATTAAAACACCTTTAAGCCTAAACATATTATTTAACCATATAATAAAAATAGCTAAAACTCATTTCGAAGTTAGCCTTTAAGAAAAGCTGTTAAGCAAATAGCAACAAACATTCAAAGCAAACATGGCACTGTGAATTATTGTCAATTATCATTTGCATTTCCACAAACACAGAGAGCTAAAGCAGGCCTAATGGTCAAAGTCTCTTCATTGAAATGCACGTGTTTGCTTTTTGTCCATTCGGTCTATTCAGCATCCAATATCTATGCACTGACAAATAAGCACAGTCTGTTACTCTTGTTTTATTGCTAGACATGAGTAGCATGACTGTTTTCTGTTATCTAAAAATCAAGCAAAATCTAATAACTAGACTGAACTATTGATAAAAACAACGTGGTGATGGCCTAAAAACATAACTATTTTTCATTGGCAAATTCGTATAAATTCATATGATTTCATTCAACATAAGATTTTTTAAAAGTAGGTGTTCCCACAAAACTTCACCCACAAATAAGTCATTGGGGGATGAGTACTGAGTATATTGTGTTAGGTGAGGCGGTGATTCAATCAGTCATACTGATATGAAGTGATCACTCTAGTTGTATCATGTATGTGATTTTTGTGTCATTTATATGTGTATCTTAATAATGTTTAAAAGATTTAGAGTCAGTAACTTTTTTTAAAAAAAATAATATTTTAATTAAAAAAAGATGCATTAAGTTTATCAAAAGTGACTGTTAGGCACAACTTTTATTATTATTTTTTTTTATATATTTCCCAAATGATGTTTAACGGGGCACAGTATGTCTGATAATATTTTTTCTTTTTGAAGAAAGTCTTCTCTGTTTTATTTCAGCAAGAATAAAAGCAGCATTTATTAAAAAGAAAAACATTTTACCAAAAAAGGTCAAAATTATTAGCCCCTATATATTTTTTCTCTAGTCTACAGAACAAACCATTGTTATACAATAACTTGCCTAATTACCCTAACCTGCCTAGTTAACCTAATTAACCTAGTTAAGCCTTTAAATGTCACTTTAAGCTGTATAGAAGTGTCTTGAAAAATATCTAGTCAAATATTATTTACTGTCATCATGGCAGAGATAAAATAAATCAGTTTTTAGAAATGAGTTATTAAAACTATTATGTTTAGGAATGTGTTGAAAAAAAATCTTCTCTCCGTTAAACAGAAATTGGGGGAAAAAACAGGGGGCTAATAATTCAGGGGAGCTAATAATTCTGACTTCAACTGTATGTAGCTTTGTGCAGTATGCATTAAAAGAATATTGAAAGAATATATATCACAGTATCCACAAAATTGTTAAGCATCGTTGATGAATGTATTTTTGAGCACCAAATGAGCGTTTTAGAATGATTTATGATCATATGACCCTGATCACTAAAATATTTATTAAAGTAGAAAGCAGCAAATTCAAATTGCAATAATATTTAACAAAATTACAGTTTACAGAGTTATTTACACTTTACAATAAGGTTCCATCCATGTTAACATTAGCTAACCACATTAGTTAACATTAACCAAACATTTACATTTCTCATGATGCAATCATGCATCTTAGTTATTGATCATTTTAAAATCAATTGTCATATCTGGTAATATTATCTAATGGATTTAAGCTAATATGAACTAATTATGAACATCTGCATACTAGTATACCAAATGTAGAAGTTCCTTATTTTTATTTTATTTATTTGTTCATTTTCTTTGCTACTATTTATTGCACTGTAAAACCCATCAGTCAACCTTATCAAACGAAATGAGTGTAGTTAACTCAAAATTTACTGAAAGTTAATTCTACTCATAAATACCTCATTACTTCAACTTAAAAGGAGTAAGTTCACATTATTCAATATAGTTTTTTTTTTAACTTAAACGGTTTGAGTTGCCTTAACTTATTGGGTTTTACAGTACTCAGTTGGTTTGAGTTCTCTTTATTTATTGGGTTGTACTGCTCAAATTGCTTCATTTACTCAAATGGATTAAGTTCACAGTACTCATTGGGATTAGTTTTTGAACTTTTTGGGTTTTACAGTGTGTATGCAACAAAATATGATTTTAACTTTATGGTTTTAAATGTGCAATAAAAATTTAAATAATATTATTAATAATAATAAAAACTTACAAATCGTACTGACCCCAAGCTTTATTGATACTGTGTTTAAATATATTCAATATATTCTGTGTGTACATATATTCATTTATTGTAAATCTGTTCATAGCTAATACAACCTGTATATAATGTTCATAGTACATCCATCTGTAAATATTACCATAGTTTTTCTATAACTGCTCTTTATAACTTATACCTGTATCCTGCACTTGCTGCTATTGCACTGCTGGTTAGACCGAAACTGCATTTCGTTGCCTTGTACTTGTACATGTGTAATGACAATAAAGTTGAATCTAATCTAATCTAATCTAAAATCCGATGCAGAAAGATATGCACTCATTCTCCCTTCATAAATCAGCTTTGTCTTGTTTTCAACTAAATTCAAAAAGCTTCCCGAAAAAAAAAAAAAAAAGACTTATTTTGCATCTTTGGAATGTCCTGGGTGTCTGGTTTAAAAGGTCCAAAATCCAATTTTGAAGAGCAACACGTTCTGTTGTTTTTTAGGATGCTAGGAGGCTAACATTTTTTGTGGTTTGGCTCAGGGCATTGGACATTTGCACTCTCTTCTAAATGCCAAGTAAATGTCAAGCCTAGTGTTTCATCAACACTCGGAGATTGCTGCCAACTCAGAACACATGTAATATGAGCCAGCTTGTGAATATTCCTGGAATTCATAACCAAAATGCATTCATCTGAAATACATAGAACATCAGAATAGTGCCACCTACATAGTCAGTGGATTTTAAAATATTGCCATATAACCTCTTTGAATCTGCTATTACTTTGCATACTGGCTAATGAGGACAATATAGATGGGGTCTTAAGGGATTACACTGATGATACTGTAAAAAGGGTTGAATAAACCCAGTTATAATGCTTTGGTTGATAAGAAACATTTACACTACCTGACAAAAGTCTTGTCGCCTATCCAAGTTTTATTAAGAACAAATAATAACTTGACTTCTAGTTGATCATTTGGTATCAGAAGTGGCTTATATATAAGGCAAAGGCCTCTAGATTACGCTTATTTTACCACAATAAAATACGATCGTGCCTTAATTTTTTATTATTTAATTAGAACAGTAAGGTCTGACTTTGTTTAGACAAAAGTCTTGTCACTTAACAGAAATAATGTACAGTATAGAATATAAAGTCATGGTGCAGTGGAAAAATAATTAATATTGTGTATGACTCCCATGAGCTCGGAGGACTGCATCCATACATCTCTGGCATGACTCAAATAACTTATTAGTAAAGTCATCTGGAATGGCAAAGAAAGTGTTCTTGCAGGACTTCCAGAGTTCATTAAGATTCTTTGGATTCATCTTCAATGCCTCCTCCATCTTACCCCAGACATGTTCAATAATGTTCATGTCTGGTGACTGGGCTGGCCAATCCTGGAGCATCATGAACCTCTTTGCTTTCAGGAACTTTGATGTGGAGGCTGAAGTATTAGAAGGAGCGCTATCCTGTTGAAGAATTTGCCCTCTCCTGTGGTTTGTAATGTAATGGGCAGCACAAATGTCTTGATACCTCAGGCTGTTGATGATGTCATCCACTTTGCAGATCCACTCGCAAGCGCCCATAATGAAAGTAACCCCACACCATGATTTTTCCTTCACCAAACTTGACTGATTTCTGTGAGAATCTAGGGTCCATGTAATAGGTCTTCTGCAGTATTTGTAATGATTGGGATGCAGTTCAACAGATGATTCATCAGAAAAAAATAAATAAATACAATAAAATCGACCTTTTCCAAATGATCAACTAGAAGTCAAGTTTTTCTTGTTTGCTTACAACTGGGATCAACGACAAGACTTTTGTCAGGTAGTGTAGTTATTTGATTAATATATATATATATATATATATATATATATATATATATATATATATATATATATATATATATATATACACTTTTTTTTTTATTTGTATTTTGTAAAATTAGCTTGTTTCAATGTGCAAATGGTCCATTATTTAATTAAATGCGTGCCAATTTCTACCACAAAAATCTAAAAACCCGAAGTTCTAAATTCTTCTTTAATATGACATATTAGACAATCAAACATTTTTTTTCTTAAAGGGGGACTTTTGGAATCTCTTTTTATTATTCCATAATTCGGAAAATACTGCAAATTCTAGAAAAATAAATCATTTATTTATAGAATGTGTTGTATATAATCAGGTGAATTATATATGAACACATTGCTCTGTAAAAGTCTTTAAAAATAAATAAGAGTAAAACTATTCAGTGTATGCAAAATATGTTTTGTAATTGAAATCAGAGGACACAAATTGGCTAAGTTCAACAAAAGAAACTCTTAAAAGTGTTATTATGGATGTTTTCTTTACATTAGTCTGAAAAAAAAGACATTGAAAGCACCAAAAATAGAAAGGTGCATAAAAACGTTTTTGCCTGCAGTGTCTTGCCCTAAATGAGAAAAAAGTAGATAGAAGTGGAACTTTGGCACCATTTTCCTCTTCAAAATATCTCCTGATCTCCAGGAAAGTGTCAGGGAGGACATTCCTATATTTGTAACATACTTCCGAAATCAATAAGTGAGTTCAGACCTTCGGTTTAAATTTAGCCCATAAATTAAAGAGCCTTTCTATGGGAACTACTACCAGATTGAGTCAGTTTGAGTCACCTTATAAAAGCCCTGCTGGACATGGGGAAAGTATAAAACAATGAGAAAATGTCAGATTGTTCGGAGAACAGTGCGTAGACTCAGTAGAGGCCACAGAAACGCAGGTTGTTGGCGATGATGACGTCAGTGACGGCGTCGAACACAAACTGAATGTTGTCTGTGTCTGTAGCGCAGGTGATGTGCGCGTAGATCTCCTTTTCTACTGACTTGTTCTTGCTCTCGTATTGGGACTGAATGTAATCCACCGCTTCCTGGAACGTGTTCAAACCTGCAGAACACAGTGTGTTGGGTCAGAGTGGAAAAGCAGCAGATAAATAAGGAGAGAAGTAAATAACAAAAAAAATACAGAAATGTAGACAATGTATAAAACAGGTACATTTTTTTTTAAATGAGGGCAATTTGTAAAGAGTATAAAAGCTTTGGTGGTAATTGTAAATTAAAAACTCAACAATTAAGGAAAAGCAAACATTATGATGTGCATAATATGGCACATTTATATGTAAATATTATTGAATACTTTTATATGGTATTCTTTCTTTTATTTGTCTAAAATAAGATGAATGTTTTTTAGTATATGTTGAAAATATTGAGTTTTTATTATATTTAGATATTTTCTTATCTAACTGTTTTAGGCATTTATTTTTTCTTAATTTTTTATTAAATTATTATTATTAGTAGTAGTAATAGCAGTAGTCGAAATCAAATATTATTGTAGTTTACTTTTTATTGTTTTTATGTACTTTATTAATTAAAATTATTTTTGTTTCTCAGATTCTCATTAGTGTTCTTCTTATTATTATTATTTATAATAGCAGAAGTACTAGTAGAAATCAAGCTAATATCATGAGACTAATAATTAGTCATTGTTATTTTAATACTAATATTGATTTTACTGAATATCTTTATACAGTATTCATTCTTGTTTCTGTCTAAAATAAAATAAGTGTTGTTTCAGATTTGCTTAATATTTCTTCTTCTTCTTCTTCTTATTATTATTATTATTATTATTATTGTTATTATTATTATTATTATTATTATTGGTAAAAGTAGTTGGGGTGCCAGAAAAAAATACATGTAAAATAAAGGCCGTTAAATTAGAAAAATTTACAGGAAATTAAAATTTAAGGAAATTTCTGTAATTTTACGATAAATTTTTATAATTCAATGGCCGCTATTTTACGTTTTACAGTGTTGTAGAAATTAAGTTATTGTCATGGCATTAGTCATTATTTTTAATACTTATATTATTGATATTACCTGACATTTTATATGGCATGACTTGTTATAGATATCCAAAAAAAGGTGTCTGAAATAAAAATTGTTTTTAACATCTAATAGTATTGTCGTTATTTTTGTTTACAATTTTTAATACAATTGTAGTTTACATTAGAAGTAAAAATTATAAGTGAAATTTTTTATATAAGGAAAAAAGTGAATACAAACAAAAAAATGTAAGAACATGCCCTATATATCTTTCTGTCTGCTTAACTTATTTGTGGCTGTTTGTGCAACCTGTCTGCCATTTACATCATTCATTATAATTGCCGAAAAATTTTAGGAGTATATATGGAAACTGAAGAGCTCAAATCTACCAAAATAATTTGTTTTTAAAAAATGTGCAAGAAATAACAGGTGACTGTTTTGGCTGGTTTCCCCTCTCAGTGCTGGAAAATAAAGAACCACAGACTGCTCCGATTATGGCTGTGAATACAATGACAAAAATAACAGAATGCATCTTTTCCTGAAGATTTATTGTGCTAATTGGCTTCTGGAAACAGGGCTTCGACATTCCTCTCCTCATCAATTATTCTGCCTTTTTCTATTTATCCTTTTTTCTTTCTTTCACACATACTGCTAAACTCCAGGTTAATGACTTTACCTGTGTATTCCGGAAAGCAGATACTTAAGGGAGATTTCTTAATTTTGTCCAGGAATATATCCTTCTTGTTGAGAAAGAGAATGATGGAGGTGTTTGTAAACCATTTGTTGTTGCAGATGCTGTCAAAAAGCTTCATGGACTCGTGCATGCGGTTCTGCAGGAAGAAAAGGAAGACATTAACTTTATTTACAAAAATGCAAACACAAACATATAAGCATTTACTTAGCTTTATAAATTGGGAGATATGTATATATACAGTTGAAGTCAGAATTATTAGCCCCCCTTTGATTATGTTTCTTTTTTAAAATAATTCCCAAATTCTCTTTAACAGAGCAAGGAAATTTTCACAGTATGTCTGATAATATTTTTTTCTTCTGGAGAAAGTCTTATTTGTTTTATTTCGGCTAGAATAAAAGCAGTTTTTAATTAAAAAATTAGGTCAAAATTATTAGCACCTTTAGGCTATATATTTTTTCGATAGTCTACAGAACAAACCATCGTTATAAAATACCTTGCCTAATCACCCTAACCTGTCTAGTTACCCTAATTAACCTAGTTAAGCCTTTAAATGTCAATTTAAACTTAAAAATCTTCTCTCCGTTAAACAGAAATTGGGGAAAAAAATAAACAGGAGGGCTAATAAGTCAGGGAGGGATAATAATCCTGACTTTAACTGCACATTTATATAACATATTTTTAGAAGTTATATACAAATTTTAGAATTTATGCTGCATTTTTAAAATAAAAAAAATATTTATTTTATTATATTATTTATTTTATTATATTATTTATTTTATTATATTACTTATTTTATACATATATATATATAATTCTCAATTTCTCTGTATTTACAATTAAATTTTCTAGCAACGTGTTTGAGTAAAACAATTTTTTTTATTCTTATTTTTTCTTATTTATTATTCTGTAAATTAGATTTAATTTTTTTAAATATTCAGTAAATCTTGTGGAACTGAGAATTTTCTTTTTGTTTTCCATTATTGTAAATAAAAAATTGAAATGTGTGACACATTTGTATTTATTTTTCTTAAAGAATTTAAATACACCAATTTTTTTTTATCTGGTTCAAATGTATTTATAAGTAGGTTTTGTCAGATATGCTCACCTAATGATCCCCCAACTACAGCTAAGTAAAGCCACACAGACACACTTCACTCTCAGACACTCTTATCAACACTCACATACACACACATTCAGGTGCAATAACACCTTGAGTGCAAAATTAGAATATGAAGCAAGACTAGTACAGGAAAAAAAGGGGAAATTTAACAAACAGCCAAGAAGCCAGAAAAAGAACAGAAATATAATCTGCTACCTTAAGAATAAATTACTTATCTGGTCATGATGAATCTCGTTTAAATTAGAAAGGGAAAAGAGTACAGATATACACTGTCCTTATTTCCATATGCGATTAATAAATCATTATTCCGCTCATTATTTGTTTGTCATCTGAATGGTAATGAATTCAGAGTTGGAAGCAGTGACTCGCTCTTTGATGTGTCCCATCAATTTGAGAGGAAACAAGGTCAGTGGATCATTTTTAGCTGGCAACAGCCAATTAAAAAAATCAGCAAAGATCTGATATAAATGAATGACTACAACAAGGGAACACTTAAATAAATGTTTCACCTAATAATGACAAAATCTGTCAAAAATTGTAAATCTGTATGACAATCAAAATGTCCTTTGACATTCAGTTGACAGAGTAATATTGCAATTTTATGTTAACTAGTGGTCATCAAAGTATTACAATACTGCCTAGTTAGTATATGAAAACGCTTTGTTTTGATGAAATTACTTGACATTAGTAATACTACATACAATTTACCCAGTAAAATCTTTATGATCAAAGTACAATGAAACGGAGGACATCTGTACTTTCTGTAAAGAGAACCTTAGTCATTTATTTTTTGAATGCAACGTTGCAAACTGTTTCTGGAAGGATCTAGCAAAACATATATTTTTTAAATGACAAAACTTAGTCATTATTTTACTTTAAAATTATTATTTTTTTATTATTAAAATAAATCCAAAAAAAAAAGTCTTGATTATATTGTTAATTTCTTTATTTTATTGGCTAAATTTCACATATACAAACAGAAATTTGCCAAGTTGTCTCACATATTAACAAATTTTTGTATCGATTTTGATTTCATTACTACTGTCAAATTGTTGAAAAGAAAAATATCTATTGGCAAAAAAAACTATCAATTATTATAATAGTTTTTTTTTTTGATTTCCCTGTTATTTCTTAAGATCATTTTATTTATTTATTTACAGTTATTATATTAGGTTTTTTTATGTTCACCTTTTATATTGTGTTGTTGTATGTATGTTCCTGATACACAGAAAAAAGTGTTGCATGCAAAACTGTTGCAAACAATTTATTTGTGTTGAATTTAAACAAACAAATTAAATTGAGCAATGTTCAATTTAATTGGTTTGTTTAAATTCAGCCCAAATAAATTGTTTACAACCACATAATGTAAAAAATTGAGTAAATCCAAGGAATCGTCTTTGAATATTTTTTTTCAGTGTAGTTCGTGCAATAAAAAAAAATTTGACTAATGACAGCAGAAGAAAATCAAAACCCTATAGCAACAGCAAATGACTTAGTTGTGTTCGTCCATCTTAGATACTTTCGTAAGGATGCAATGCAATCCCAATCAACATAACTTTCATCCTAGTGTAGAATATTAAATATCATATTTGATTTAATACACTGTAAAACCCAACAGTCAACTTTATCAAATGAAATGAGTATAGTTAACTCAAAATTTACTGAAAGTTAATTCTACTTGAAAAGAGTTTTAAACTCAGTGTTGAAGGTAATGAGTTAATTAAATACCTCATTACTTCAACTTAAATGGAGTAACTTCACAGTACTCATATAGATTCGTTTTTTTTTTAACTCAAATGGTTTGTAGCAATCGGGTTCCTCAAATGATTTGAGTTGCCTTAGCTTATTGGGTTTTAAAGTACTCAGATGGTTTGAGTTCTCTTCATTTATTGGGTTTTACTGTGCTCAAATTGCTTCATTTACTTAAATGGATTAAGTTCACAGTACTCATTAGGATTAGTTTTTGAACTTAAATGGTTTGTTGCAATTGGTTTCCTCAAACGGTTTGAGTTACCTTAACTTTTTGTGTTTTACAGTGTATATGATGAGCCACATCAGTTAACAGAAGTTAGTTATTTCTACATACTTTTAGTCAACATGTACTTATAGTCTAATAGAGACCTTAAATTAAATGCAGCCAATATTTAATTATTTTTTAGCCCCAATAATTCAGCTTAAAATTAATAAGTGACACCCTTTATAAGAAAATCACCTTTTCCCTAAAATGTCACTGAAATGATAACACTATAACCCCTTTTTTTTGCATGTTACTATACATTAACATACATCACAGACACACTGTTTCCAACTCATTTAAACAGGATGATATATTCTGAAGATAATTTCGTACCTTTGGAAGGAGGCCGGTCTGTAGAGCTGCGCTGGATTGTTTAGTGATTGGTTAGAGAAGAAAGCCGACGGCGAGAGATGACAGGAGAGCAGCTGAGACGTTTTTGAAGGAGAGACGCAGATGCAGAGGTGGCCGCTGGAGGCCACAGGAGCAGCCGAGCGGAGCTGGACATGCACCAGAACCCCACATTTCACCACTTCACTCACATTTACCACCCCCAGATAGCACTGCTCTTCACACTCTCACACACACACATACACTGAAACAACAGTGGAGCAATGCAGATCAGTCCATGCATTGTTACAAACAGGGATGCACAATATTATCAGAGCATTCGATAGAGCAGATGAAAACTGCTTGAAATGTAAATATCGGAATTGCTCTGACATGGGAAATAATGCTGATATGTCTTACCGACCAAACAATGTGTTGATTATTAGCCTATTTCTGCTAATTTATGGAATCAATATTTGTCTGTATGGTTTCAGATTATGCCTTTAAAAAAAGCCCTGTAAGACGACTAGATAAATGAAAGTAAATGACATAAATAACACTGTTATGTTTTCAAATCATGAGTCTGAATTAAAGATCAGAAATAAGACTTGTGGATTCTGTGATAAGGACCAATCGTACACAGCTTTATTCAGCATCTGCTGTTTTTCTTTATAATATCACTCCGAAACAGCCTCCCTTCTGGGTCCTAGTGCCTGTCTGAAACGAAATTTGATTTATTGAGAGGCTGTTTTGCCACACTACTATAAGTTAACTAACTAATAAGTTAATTATGCTTAGAAATTAAACATTAATTGGCGTCATGATTTGTCATAAGTCTGATTTGATTTGGCAAAGATTAATTGCGATGAATCAAATCCAAAATAAAAGTTTGTTATGACAATATACGTGTATATAAAATATATGTGTATTTTATATATAACACATATATAAAAACAAAATTACACAAAACTTTGTCACATAGATATTATAATGTATATATAATTTGTATCATATATATATATATATATATATATATATATATATATATATATATATATATATATAAATAATTTTTTTCAAATATATGCAAGCATGTATGCATTTATATATATACAAAATAAATATACACAGCACACAAACATATATTATTTCAAAAAAATATATTTTGGATTTGGTTAATTGCAATTATTCTTAGCCCCGTCCTACTTAATACCCATCCACAGGGCAACGAATTTAGATCAATCTGCAAAGATTTACTATCATTATGATCTTTTGTCCAAACATGGGTGTTGTTGGTGCACTCAATGACCTTTTTGGGTTTTAAAAAAACCTCAAAACGCTGCCCCTCGCATAGCTATATTGATGACACTTTTTGAAAACTATGATGTCACCACGTGACCACAAGAAGAAGGAAGTACAAAGCACCTAACAACAACGATGGCGGATTACAGAGCTGTGTTGCAGATGCTGCTAAGATTATCACTATTACAACAAAACCTGGTCATGCTGTGTCAACTAGATGACCAGTGGAGAGATGTTCAACTAAATAACATGTTACATGTGTTTTGATTTTAGAGTCTCCTGCAGATCTGTCTGTTTGATTAAAGTGCCACAAATACACTATACCTGACTAGTCTTGTCGCCTGTCCAAGTTTTGGAAACAACAAGTAATAACTTGACTTTTGGTTGATCATTTGGTATCAGAAGTGGCTTATATATAAGGCAAAGGCCTCTAGATTACCCTTATTTTACCACAATAAAATATGTTCATGCCTTGATTTTTTATTATTTAATTAGGACAGTAAGGTCTGGCTTTGCTTAGACAAAAGTCTTGTCACTTAACAGAAATAATCTACAGTATAGAATATAAAGTCATGGTGCAGTGGAAAAAGAATTAATATTGCGTATGACTCCCATGAGCTTAGAGGACTGCATCCATACATCTCTGCAATGACTCAAATAACTCATTAATAAAGTCATCTGGAATGGCAAAGAAAGTGTTCTTGCAGGACTCCCAGAGTTCATCATGATTATTTGGATTCATCTTCAATGCCTCCTCCTTCATCTTACCCTAGACATGCTCAATAATGTTCATGTCTGGTAACTGGGCTGGCCAATCCTGGAGCACCTCGACCTTCTTTGCTTTCAGGAACTTTGATGTGGAGGCCGACGTATGAGAAGGAGCGCTATCCTGCTGAAGAATTTGCCCTCTCCAGTGGTTTGTAATGTAACGGGCAGCACAAACGTCTTGATAACTCACGCTGTCGATGTTGCTATCCACTCTGTAGATCTCTCGCATGTCCCCATAATGAACGGAACCACAAACCATGATTTTTTCTACACCAAACTTGACTGATTTCTGTGAGAATCTTGGGTCCATGTGGGTTTCAATAGGTATTCTGCAGTATTTGTGATGATTGGGATGCAGTTCAACAGATGATTCATCAAAAAAAAATCTATCATTAGCCACTTTTCCATATGATCAACTAGAAGTCAAGCTGTTATTTTTTCTCTTACAACTGGGATCGACGACAAGACTTTTGTCAGGTAGTGTAGGTGTGCCACATGTTTTATAGTGTTTTGCATCTGGACGCAGACATTTCTTGAAACAATACATGTATGGACAAAAGAGTCACAATCTCCAAAAGGATAAAACATGATCCTTGCCATCTGGATGTAGAATTAGTGGTTTGAAGCTACTATCTAGAATCATTTGTAAATTAAGACTTTTTAATAAAACGCACAAAGACATCAGAATAGGCTATTGACATAAATTAGTTATAAAATGTCAGCTTATCGGATATCAGCAAAACATCCAATATCGTGCATCTCTAGTCACCAATAAAGAGTCACTCACATAGTCTCACATGGACAGGTCCAACTTGAAGAAATGCACAGTGTTTGAAGGAAATAAATGCATATTTGTGTTGAAACGGAGAAGGAAAGGCCACAGGGTGCAGAGGAGGGAATGTCTGGACAGAATGTCAAATGCGTAAACACTGATAGAGCGCTGAATGGACGAGCAGTGACAGGAGACACGAGCGGCGTGTATTCATAGCATCTGTAAGTGTGTTTATCTCAGTCCGTCTGTTTCTTCAGGACTTTCTTATACAGCACAATAGATTCTGTCTTCTCTTTTATCGCTTCCATAGATCAGCCAAATATGGCATTGCTGTAATAGTTGCTGTATTTACGGTCGCCCGCTTTTCTAGCCGTAAAAGCCCTCCTATGTCCAAAACACCTCACCGTAAATCCCTGTGATGTTGTAAAACTGGTCTTATCAGAGTTTGTTGAGTGTGTGTGTGTGTGTCTGGGCAGATCTGAGGTCCAAACATGACTCATCGCACCTGCCATCATTCAACCCACACTCACAAAGTCAATCAATAGTATGCGGACATAAATAATCCTTTGTTTGTTCTGTTTTAAAAGACATTGTAATAGTGTTTAAACAACTTTATATATTTTTGTATATGGTAAAGGCTTATTTTTGGTCCTGTGTGTTCCTTTTTGGAACTGTGTGTACTTTGCTATATTAAGTATGCATTCACATTTGCAAGGTGATAATTATTAAAATTTGCCTGTAGAGATTAAGTGGCCTTTAATAACTTGGTAGAACTTTATACACAGACTATATTTAAAATGCATTATAAAGGTACAGTACATAATATATGCACAATGGCTAATAAACAAGGTTATAATGTGGCAGTTTTTATCCAGAATTGTATCCACTTAAGTTATAATGTTGACAAAGATCTGAAAAAAGATTTTAAAAATACAACAAAATATATAAATATCTGAAGAAAACAACAAAAGTTCATCTAACTAAAACAGAAATACAGTGCTCAGCATATATAAGTACACCCTTCACAAATCTCTCTTTTAAATTCATATTTTTAATAGGAAGCTATACAATATTATATTTGTGCATATGCATTTGATTAGTCAGTACTGGAGCTAAATCTGGAGCTTATGTAACAAAATAACTTACGATAACAGTCCAAATACTATTACACCCAATTTTGTGTGTTCTAGAAAAAAATTAAATACAATTTTTTTAAAAGTTGAAAAAAAATTGAGAAGCAAAAAATGTAAAAATTGTTGAAATTTTGTAGGTTGTAATTTTTTTGCAATATTTTGCTTGAATTTGATTATATTTTTTTCTAAACATGTTTGATGACTAAAATATAATTTTAATAAATATATACGTTTAAGAAATCTGTTTTGTTTAAATGCATTGCCTATATTCACAGAGAAATGGATAAAATAATAAATAATATGAAAATATATAAAAAATAATAGTCATTTTCAAATTGGGTGTACTCAATTATGCTGAGCATTGTACAGGTAAATTATTTTTTACTTTAAGATAACTAAAACAATGAAAATTAAAGTAACAAATTCAAAAAGAGTTACATTTAATATGAAAAGACAAAATATGAAACGAACAAACAAGCAACTGAAACATACAAATAAAGTGAAACATTTAAAGCACTGAAATGAATTCAAATAACTAAATGAAGTTAAAATAGCACAAATATAAAAAAGTAAACTATTTAAAACATGTAAAACCGTATTATCAAAATGACAATTATAGAAAGCAAAATAAAAAAAAAAATCTAAATGTTTAAAATATTAATAAAGTAGTATAGTACACAAATAATACTAAAATAATTCATTAATTATTTTAAATATCATGATGTCATCAACATTTCAGTATTGAACAGTATTGTGGTATCTTATAGTTACTGTTGTTTTTTTTTTTTTTTTGTCATTTAAACATATAAAGCTTTATAATGTGCTTCCAACATGAGCACATGTTAGTATAGGGAGAAATTCTTACTTTTAGCTTATTGCTTACTAGGTTGGCTGTTTACTGGTTCATATAAAGGACAATGCATCCATTGTAGTTAGGCATGGGCCAGTATAAGATTCTAACAGTATGATAACCTTGGATAAAAATATCACGGTTCCACGGTATTGTGATTACTGCTCCAAAATATGTTCACTTAACTGTCTGTGTAAACAAAACATTTTTTCCCACTTGAACACAATATATTTTATTTTGAGAAACTTTTAAAATATTTTGGAGCAGTAAACATGTCAGGCTAAATAATTACAATGAATTCTTGATTTCTGCTGTCTTCATTAGTTTCAAAGACACAGATTTAATAAAAATGTATAATGGCATCTTTGAAGATCTTTTCTGCTGGAGATACTTTTGTCTTAAAAAACTTAAAACAAAACATAAACAAAAAAAAAAAACTGCATATACTGTAGGAACCGTATATCAGAAAAAAATTGGCAGTTTTAAAACCTTGACTTTCCAAACCACGATATACCTTGAAAACGGTTATCGTCCCATGCCTAATTGTAATGATTTAAGAAAACCTTGATAAAGCTCTATGTACAGGCTTCATAAAACATCTGACCTGTTTAAACATTAGAATCTTTTTGTAAAGTAAATGTTAAAACATTGTCAAGTTATAGCTCCCACATACACAGAATATTTCCTGACATCAAAAAACAGCAAATTACTAATAATCAGAAAATAAAATAGAAAATGGTTTGACATCTTATTCACATTCCCATGCTGGAATCCAAAAACCATTATGCATGCAGCTAGTTAGCACTGCATAATTATTTCAACACAGACATGACAGCTACAGTACGATGCCATTATTACACTTATCTACATAATTACTAAATTGTTTTGTTTTTAATTGAAATTTGCTTAAATTCCGTACCATGTGAGGGAAATTAAAACATGACCCATGATTCAAACTTTAAATAGCCTCCCACATTTGACAGCATGCTTTTAAACAGCTCATATCCAATCGGCTTTCAAAACATCATGCTCATAATACTGAAATAAACACAAAATATCAATAATATATACATTTAAGACCTAAAACATTTCAAATAACTGCTTGAAATATTGGAACTTTGATCAAAAACAATATACGCACTACATTTTATACTGCATAAACCTGGTGTTAAGTAAAAACATGGTATTTTTCAGTATAAAACTGGTACTGTGATTTAAAATATATGTAGATTAGCAATGAATAATTTAAAATAGTAAACAAAAGAACTTCAATGAATTAGTATTCTTTTTTGTATTAGGGTTAGGGTTATAGGTTAAGCAAGCACTATATGACACATAAACCATTACCTAAAGTGAATTCATGTGTGAGTTAACAGCGGAGGTTGATTTATCAATGGCTTTGACCTTAAAAATGTCCAAAACCAGATTCTGGGGCTCTACTTTATTTATAAGGCCACAGTTTATCACATCACGTTATGATAATGTTCATTTGAAAGATGATTCTGATCAACAACGCATTGAGATATATGTCCAACAACGTTCTTCATTAATACACTGAAAATTTTGGACCACATTTCATCCCCAAGATGTAGCAAATTCTTTCAAAGCATGAGAAAACATGTTGAAAACCCCCTGCATCATTTGTGTTAGTGTGTTAAGTGTTCACAGCCTGCTGGTGAGAATTGAGTGTGTGTCAAGCATGGATGCGTGTGTGTGAGTGTGTGTTTAGTGCTCACCGTGGTCTCATCTTCATGGAGCACCTGGTCGTATCCACTCAGAGCCACACAGAAGATAATGGCGGTCACGTCCTCAAAGCAGTGGATCCATTTCTTCCTCTCCGACCTCTGACCACCCACATCAAACAGCCTGAAGGGACACAACTCGACATGAGCTCGGCAATCTCACACCAATGCACGGTTTCATGTATGCAACATATACAATGGTTTGAGCTCAATGTTTAAATTAAATAAATTAAGACTTTTATTCAGCAAAGATGCATTACATTGATCAAAAGTGACAGCAAAGACATGCATAATATAATATATAAAAGATAAATAATAGACAATTAAAAAACAAAAATACAAATCTTTTACAAACATTATTGAATGTTTAATAAACAAATCTTTTATAAAAGATTTATATTTTAAAATGTGATTGATCAAAGAATGTATTACAATGTATCATGGATCAATTCAAGCTGCATTTTCAACATTGATAATAATAATATTAATAATAATAATAATAATAATAATAATAATAATAATAATAATAATAATAATAATAATAACAATTCAGAAATTAAATGCATTTTGAAATGTATCAATCTAAAAATATATTCAAAAATTGGATTAAATCAATGTGGACTTAATAAGCATGAAGAGAAAAATCTTATGTTGTGATGCACAATATCTTGGCAGCCATATCGGTATCAGATGAAAAATACTTATTTTTAATGTTATCATTATCGACCCAATAAGAATAAAAATATCGGCCAATAAATTATGTATAATTTCAGCCATGTTGATCCACATCAGTTGTGTATTGATGCATTTAAAAGTTTTGCGTAGTGCTTTTCACAACACATTAAAAAACACATGACTTCAGAATTCAGGACCGATATTTTTAAGTGTATATGGACAAGTAAATCTTTTTGTTGATTAGGATGAAATTTATTGTTTGAAGAATCGTTTTAAGCGTATTACATTATGTTCAAAATAAATAAACCAAATCAATTACAATTTGTCAATGATTTTGCGAAATTAAAGATCTACAGGTTTCCTTGCTTTTTGCTTGTAGCCTGCAGTTAAAGTTTTCAAATAAAAGCTATAAAGCTAAAGTTATACACCGAGTTAGTTTGTTTTTGTTTTATAATCAGGCTCAAAAATATTTATATTAAAATGTGTTTATCTGTATATATCGGTTGTTGGCTTCAACATTTCAAGAGTTATCAGAATCAGTTAAAATTAAAGTAGTTATACACTGTATTAGTTTGTGTTTTGTTTTTAATAATCAGGCTCAAAAATATTTATATCAATATTATATCAATATTTGTATTTATCAGTATATATATATCGGTTGTTGGCTTCAACATTTTAAGAATTAACAATATCAGTTAAAATAGAAGGAGTTATACACTGTATGAGTTTGTTTTAGTTTTATAATCAGGCTCAGAAATATTCATATAAAAAATTGTTTATCAGTATATATTGGTTATTGGCATCAACATTAAGAGTTATCAGAATCAGTTAAAATAATAGCAGTTACACGCTGTATTAGTTTGTGTTTAGTTTTATAATCAAGGTCAAAAACATTAATATCAAATTTTGTATTTATGGGTATATATCGGTTATTGGCTTCAACATTTGAAGAGTTGTCGCAATCAGTTTAAATAAAAGCAGCTATTCACTATTAGTTTGTGTTTTCTTTTATAATCAGGCTCAAGAATATTCATATGAAATTTGTATTTAACAGTATATATCGGTTATTGGCTTCGACATTCTAAGGGTTATCGAAATCAGTTAAAAAAAAGCAGTTATACACTGTATTAGTTTGTTTTTGTTTTATAATCAGGCTCAAAAATATTCATATTAATATGTGTATATCTCTATATATCGGTTGTTGGCTTCAACATTTTAAGAGTTATCAGAATCAGTTAAAATAAAAGCAGTTATATACACTGTATTAGTTTGTGTTTTGTTTTTAATAATCTGGCTCAAAAATATTCACATTAAATTTAATATTTACTGGTTTATATCGGTTATTGGCTTCAACATTTTAAGAGTTATCAGAATTAGTTAAAATAAAAGCAGTTATACACTGTATTAGTTTGTGTTTGTTTTATAATCAGGCTCAAAAATATTCAAATAAAATTTTGTTTTTATGGGTACATATCGGTTGTTGGCTTCAACATTTTAAGAATTAACAAAGTCAATTAAAATCAACACAGTTACACACTGCATTAGTTGTTGTTTAGTTTTTATAATCAGGCTCAAGGATACTCAAATCAAAATTTGTATTTTTCTGTACATATCGGTTGTTGGCTTCAACATTTTAAAAGTTATCGTAATCAGTTAAAATAAAAGGAGTTATACATTGTTATACTCAGGCTCAAAAATATTCATATTAAAATCGGTTTATATCGGTTATTGGCTTCAACATTTTGCTAAGAGTTATTAAGAGTCAAAATTCAAAATCAGTGCATGCCTTAATTTATGTCCCCTTGCTCAACCAACATGCATTTTCTTCCAAAAAATGTTTCCAAAAGCAACATGTTTATGAATGAACTCAAAACGTTCATATTTTATTATATCATAGTTTCATATTTCATATTTTATGACTAAAAAGTCCTAAATCTCAAACATGTAATGATTTTCCCTAAGTAGCAAAACTGCCATTTAGATGGTAGTATCAGCTTCATACCATGTAATTCAGCTGTCTACTGACGTCCAGCCCTTCTCTGTGAAAATGCTAGCTTCAGCCCGTAACAGGATGGCGTGCTGCTAAATCTGTCTTCAGAATAATGGTGGCAGCTCTGCCTGTCTAACCCCCATCAACACTTTTTATTTTAGTCCTCTATTTTCACGTGCTATCAGCTGAGAGGGTGAAAAAAAAGACTGTGAGTGAGGAGATGATATGAGGTGAGAGGATGGCAGCGTTTAGAGATATTCATCTATCTATGCTCTCCAGTTGTAATGAGTTAAAACACTTTTTGTTAAAAAGAGCCTGAGTATACATATATTAAATCAAACGCTTTTTGTTTTCATCTTCTTCTGATTTTATAGGAATGAAAATGATAACAGTAGGATAATAACTGTAAAAGAATGGAGTGAAAATGATAATAACTGTAGTACTCTAACAAGCCGATACAAGGCTGAACATTCAGATGCATGAATAAAAGGGTGTAACGGATCACGGTTGATCCGTGATTCGTATGGATCACAACCTTTGGTTCGGAACACATGTGGCCTGCGAATTAATACTATTTATACTGGTAGATTAATCCTAAATTTGTAACGATCACAGAGAGATCGTCTTTCACGTCATTCAAATCACATGTATGAAAGCATTTAGGCTTACCTGTAAAATAAAATTATGACGGAAGAAATTGTGGTAGGTTATACAGGATGTGGTGGGTTTCATTAAAGGTGTTTTTTGTCACTACTTGTTTAGCCTTCATCAATGCATTCGGTGTAAGCTGCACAATTAATCATTAAAAGATTGGGATCTCAACACCCACGCAACATAAATTATAAATGATAGTGATTTGCATTTGTTTATTAATCCTAAGAGATTCACTCTTTAGTTTTTCGAATTAGTTATGAAGTTACAAACAGTCAAATAACACAGAAGTACTGTAATAACAGTTTATAGTTTAGATATAACCACTGATGTTTATGATGAAGATTAAAATCACCGTCATGTGGATTTAATAACACTCAAAAATGAAAGCTGTAGGCAGCAATAACATTATTTAACCAATAGGTGGCGACAACCAGCCTTTAAAAAAATGCCACTGAATAATTCTTTAAAAATGACTGATTCTGCCAATGAAACATGAAGTTTTGAGTGAATAACTGAATCATTTTTTGAAAATGAGACTAAAAATAAATATAAATTGTACAAATTATGTTGGATTTATACATTTAGCGTTATCAGCAACAGTAGTAGTAACAGTGAATTTTTCACAGTACTGAATATTTTACGATTTATTTTTATTCAGCTGACTATTTCTTCATTTTATTTTTTATGAAATTACAGGTTCTAAGTTGTTTGTTAAAACCAAAAGTGTGTTGCAGTACTGTTTTTGTAAAAAATGTAAAGCAAATGACATTTTTTTCCTATCCTTTTTATGCTGATCCGCAAAAATGGTCCGATCAATGAATTTAAAAAACCATTATGTGATCCAAACTGTGAGATTTGTGATCTGTTACACCACCAATGAATGACATGCCAAATGGTCTCACCTGAAATGCAGGTTCTTGAAGGTGAAGTGGGTTTCTACAATCCCGGTGGTCTTCACTCGAGTTCGCAGAATGTCCTGCTCTGTGGGCTGGTAATCGGCAGCTCCGATCCGATCTAAACTGTCTAAGTAACTAGAGAAAGAATGAAAGAAAGTCTGTTAGGATCCACAGATTAACACAAAATCTGAACTTTTTAAAACTGAGAGAAAAGCAGTTGCTGTTGATATGAATACATTGTAAGTTATTCATAACCATGTATTACTTATAAAGCAAACAATTTGGTTTTTCGAATACAATTTTTTAAAAATCTCTATAAGTAATTCATTAAGTGATGACATTATATTCAGGAATACACTACAGACAAAACAAAAAAATGAGGTAGAATAAAACGATAATGTCCTGTTAAAAATTGGCAGTTCAGGTAACACTAAGTCACATTTCACAGTATAAACAAACAATTAACTAAAACTACTAGTTTAAAAACAAGCTACTGATTAGCTGTTTCTTACAGTTTTTCTCCATTGGTTTGGCTCATTTCTCGAAACATTCTCAAAACAACATAAACAAACCTCCAAACCCCTTGGCAATTGTTCACAACAAAATTGATTTTCTCATTCATTTTATCAAACTGCAAATGTCTAAGTACATCTTTGCAAATGATTAAGTACAGGTAGCCTACATTTAGCACAATTTCCAAGTGAATAGATCTAGTTGATCTAAACTGATTGTTGATTCTAAGCGTAACGGTTGTTCGTTCCAAAATGTGTCTGCGTCATTTCATTGTATAAGTCATCACATGCACAGTATTCGGTTGTTCAATTGTCAAAATTAGTCAAGAAAATATACAAACATATTCAAATGCTGTATTTCGAAGCACAACAAAAGCAGTGTATTGCTCAAGTAGGCTTCTTCTACGTTCAGACACATTCATGTGTAATGTTTTAAACTGCATAACAATTATGGATACAACAATTATAGATTTTGGTTGTACGATTATAGTCAGAAGAATAATCATGGTTTTTACGGTTATCACCATTATTATGCATGTATTAAATTCGAAAACACTACTAGTTTAGAAATTCACGAGAAAACTGCTTATATTTAAAGTGTTGTTTATTGCTGCTCAGCAACCAAATACAGCACAAAATATTAATAAAAAACAAACAATAGTCCATTTCTCTCTTTGGACTTAAATGAAAAGGTTTAAATATGAGTGATAATTTTACAATGAAAATAAATGACAGAACAATGAATAAATAAATAAAAATAAGAATAAATAAAAAACAGTATTTGTCTAATGTTTATTTAAGATATATATTAGCTAAGAATTTAAATGAACTGTTATTTGCGTTCATACATATATTATCATTTTAATAATTTGTAATGATTTGTCTAACGTATCTTTTGTTTACGTTGCACTGAAAGCCACGCACAACTCTCACCACTACAGCGTGAGATCATTTCTACCGTATGCAGGGCGCGAGTGCATTGGTCCGCTTGCAAGCCGTGCGCGCACCGCTCCCAATGTGCGCACGTCTCCACTGAAAATAATGAACTTGTGTGCGGAAAAGAGGCAATATGTAAACGGCCTGCTGCTAAAGTTAATCCAATGTGCATGCGTATTAGCCTCGGTATATGCTCGGAACAGTATAAGCACACAGTTGGCATAACTTTTAGTTGCAGCAGTTTTGTTCTGTGCAACTGAAACAGCCTTGAGAAGCCTTTACGATTAATTAACCATAGTGAATTAAAGCGCGGTTAATAGTAAAATCGGCTAATCATTGCATTCCTATTAACGATATCAGTGCGTTGTACAAAAGGCCTTTTCTGCAAACATATCCAAATGTTTTCGGCTGCCCGCACCACTCGCTTAATGTCACTTGACTCACTCTCTGCGCAACTTTCAACTGCGTGCTGTATTGAACAGACGCACTCAACTTCAAAACTATAGCGAGCATTTTTCGACTAAACTAAATTCATTTTTATTGTCTTGTTCACACTATTTGGAGGGCCGGAACAAATTGCCTCAGGGTCCGGGTTTGGCCCGCGGGCCGCCAATCGAATAGCCCTGGTGTAAAAAACAGCATTATGCTGCCTAATTCAAACACAGAAATAAAAGCTTTTCAATCGTTATCTCCACAATAATATTAAGCTACACACACTTTCAACAGTAACAATAAAAACTAAAGATATTTGTGCACCAAATCAGCACATTAAAATGACTTCTGAATGATCACGTGACATTGAAACCATAAGTAATGATCCTATAAATTCAGCTCATGAAAAGCAATTTATATTTATTTAAATAAACAGTATTACAGTATAGACGTGCATTAAAAGCAAAAATGACATTACATTCCTAACGAATACCCAACATATTTGTGGACAGACATGTGTGTATGACAGAAAAATAACTGCTTTTCATATAACAGTGCCAACAAATCAAATGAAGTCCATCCCACTAAAAACAACGGAGCAGTCAATCAGACTACAGGACATGAAGTAGAAGTCAAAATAAGGCATGAAACCTTCTTCTTGTGCCACTCAGAGCTGACATACACACACTGTCCTCTTCAAAACGCAACCATGATGCAAGCAGACAGCGAGGACCGAGTTTGCTTTTCAACAATGCATGATGTATATTCTCTGAGGCTGCGGATGTCATTTATCTTCCAGATGAAAGAAGCAGTGAAAAATGTGTGCTTCCAAATTGGATGCCAGCTGAATTGAAGGTTGAGTACCGCGAGACGCCGAAACATCCATCAAAGCCTTTGACTGGTAATACTTGTAGACGCTAGACACTAATGGATGATTACATCAAAATGCAATTCCAAAACTGTTTTGACATATTTAGAGGGAAATTACTGCAAGTGTTCCAGCTGGAAACATATTTGGTTCTTTAAACAACTATCATTTCAGATCAGCTCCATTTTTCATTTGCTTAGGCGTATAAAGCTGCTCCTGTTTATTTAGTTTGACTCTCTCTCTCTCTTTCTTTCTCTTTTCTCTCTTTTTCCTGTCCATCTGTGGCGTGGTTACGTTGCAGTTGAAGGTTTCTTTTGGTTGCTACGGAATTTTGCAGTGAAACGTGAGTATTTCACGGTCACTACTGACTTCAGAACAGACATCGGTTCATTTGGTGAACATCAAGGAATGGCAAGTTTATTTATACAGCACATTTCTTACACAATGATAATTCAAAGTGCTTTATATAAATGAGATCAAAGGAATCTGAACATAATCACACAATAAGTATACAATTAAAAATAAAAATAACAATGAATTTTAATGATTAAAAAGAGATTTAAAAAAAAATTTATTTTTGTTTTTTTTTTAAAGAAAAAAATTATTTGATCTGTTGTCTTCAGTTTGTACTATTAAAATTTGAAGCAGTTGTTTTTAAATGAGATACAAAGAAATGCTTCTTGGACATCAAATCATCATATTAGAATGAGTTCTGAAGAACTGTGACACTTTACCATTACAGGAATACATTTTAAATGCAATAGTATACAGAACAGCTCTTTTATAAGAGATGGTGTATTTCAAGGGGTTTTTGCAAAAAAATATATATATTTAATAGAATATGAAATGATAATACTACACTTACTATACATGTTTAATTCCACTGACATCCATTTATGTATGCTAATGCAGGTGACTGTAAACACAAGCTCATTCAAGCTCATTATTATATTTTGTCATTTTGTACTTTACTATATTAAAAAAAATTGTTGCAACTGTGATCAACAGAAGATCAATACATCAATAATATAATATAGTAGTATAGCAGTAGTATAGTATATAACAGTGGTACCCAACCCCTGCGCTGCAGACTGATACCAGGAGTCTGAACTATCTTTTATTTTTTGAAAAAATATTTTATTTTTATTTTACTTAACTTTCCAGAATGCTGCGAACACACGTGATGTCACATGTCACGTGACAAGAATTGATTGATCAGCTTAATACTTTGTATGGAATATTATTATTGCACTTTTTTATTATTACATGTTTAATAAAAGATCATTTTAAAAAAATCCAATAAATTCAGCTGAACAGTGTTATTTTCGTCAACAAAAATAAGAGTGAAAAATTAGTTCACTGGTGACCTTTTTTTTTTCAAGACAGACTTAGAAAACAGAATGACAAGGATATCATTAGACACTGGAGTGGTACGGTTCAGTACAGGTCCCCTTTATCAGGCTTGTGTCTCCACTGCTTAAAGGGTACCAATCGTAGCCATTTGTTGGATGTGGTGTACAACAAAATGCTGCAGTCGGCGTAAAGGGTACCCAAAAAGTGGTAAGGTTTGCTTTTTTGTACCTTTTGACAGTGGAAACGGATGTAAAAGTGTACCGAAGTGTACTGTACCATACCACTCAGTGGAAATGGGCCATAACAGCGAGCATATCAGCGTGTAATATTGTTGACGGATAAAGACGAGACTAAAATGTACTCAAAAAAAAGATATGAACTAACCAAAGTTCATTTATTTTCTACATTTAATTTGCAAAAATAGGATAGTGAGAACCAAAATAAAACCAATGAATTTAATTAAATAAGCAACAAACATTTTTCATTCTTATTTTTGCTAAAAAAAAAATGAACACTGCAGCTAATACCACTATATTTTGTAGTATTTTATTGTTACTATTAACATTATAACCACCACCATTTTTTATGTTTTCTTCTTTTACGTTCGAAAGAAGAATAAAATGATGCATGGTTGTAACTGTTGAGCAAACAATGCTATTTTTTTATATAACTATCACCTACATTAGAACAGGGATTCCCAACCAGTGGAATGCAGGTGGGCTGCGAGATTAATATTAACTCTCTATATTATACTATAATTTTTGGATTTCACTATTAATATGGCAAATTAAAATGATTGAAGTAATGCACTTTCTCCTGTTCTCTGATTGATTACTTCAAACTTGGCGCAAAAACAGCCTCATGATCGCATCTGCAACTAGTACACGTCAGTCTGTTCATTCACAAACTGCGTGAAGTGAAAGTCTCTCTTTGTGTATTTTTTGTGAACTATTTAATTTATCCGCATAGTTGCCCAAATTATTGTCCTGTGAGTGTTTTAGAACGGACGCACGCCCATACAGGAGGATCTAGTGAGGCTCAATGGTGTTTCTGCCATAGAATGTAAAATAAACTTGCATATAAGCTTTAGACGTGCTCTGGCTGAGTTGTTCATTGTTCCTGTCAGCGATATGCAAACTCAATCACCATCAGATCAACACGTTTCAACAGATTTAGGGTGTTTTACTGTATTTTACATTTGTCTGTATATTTTTAAATAGTAGATATTTAATAGTAGATATTCAGTCAGTCCAGTTTAAAGCAGAAGCTAGTCTTTTGCATTGTCCCTGTTGACCTTTGGATCGGAGTATATATATATATATATATATATATAGCTTTAATATATAATCTATATTATATAGTTTGTTTTATATATAATTACATTAAAATAAAATTATATATATTTTTCTAAAATTTTGATAATAGAAAGCACAACAAATGTATTTTATTATATATTATATTATATATATATATATATAAATAAACAAATGTTTAAATGAGCATTTCATACAACATTTTTGAGAAAATGTCAGACCGGTGGGCCTTCAAAAGTTGATCGGTGAAAGAAGTGGGCCGCGAAGTGAAAAAGGTTGAGAACCTCTGCATTAGAACATCAGAGACTTCTTTCAAAAACTAAATTCTGATTGGCAGTGTAGAATAGTACAAACTGTACTGTATGTATATGAATGAGCTAAAACCAATTGTCAAGATTATGTTGCAGTAATATTGTATTACATTAAAATCCGACAACAATGTCATCATAAATTTAGCATTGCCAGATCAGATCACACTTGCAAACTTGATTAAGAAACAAAATCCACGAAAAAGGCAAATGTCACTAAAAGGCAGGACATCTTACAAACACCATGCTGTGTTACAGTTACTCCCGTTTATTTTTTTATGACTCATCTGTCCTTTTACTGTCCCTGGCTACACGTACAGCCTTATGTCCTCATAATGTCCCCTCCACCAAATAACTCCACAGACTCACAACAGCATGCACTGTCATGAAACACTAAATCACAATGAACTGATGAACATCAGTTAAATGTCTGATGATAATGTAAACGCCCTGCCGCCAACAATCCACAGATGTAGTGGCACAGCAGATTCAGTGGTTAAAATTATTTAGGGAGAAAGAGAGCAGAAATATGAAAGAAAAAAAGTAAAATAATAATAATTACAAGACAGGAAATGAGGCCAAGCTCTATGTCATGTTTGCTGGCACTCATGCAGCAAGGTTCAAAAGTCTCAAACCAGTGAGAAGAACTAGAGAAAATAAATCTAATTTAAGGGTCTAGAGAAAAAGCAGTTTTAGCAGTTTAAAAATAAAGATTTTTTATTTTTATTAATTATTTAATTTTTTATTAAATTATTACATACATATTCTTACCACACACACACACACACACACACACACACACACACACACACACACACACACGCACACACACACACACACGCACACAAATTCATTGGATTTACAATTTTTTTTTAAGGTAAAGTGGTTGCAATCAATTTATGTAGGTTGAATTTAAACAAATAAAATTAAGTTTAACATTAATAAATTACATTACATTGTTTGATTAAATTCAGCCCATATAAATAGTTTGCAACCACTAACCTTAAAAAAAAAAAGAGTAAATGCAATGAATCGTTTTGTTTTCTTCAGTGCAGTTAAATATAAGGATCATCCTAAATGTTGTTGTATTTTAAATGTTTAAAACTACAAGCTGCTAATTAAAATCTAGGGATTTAAATAGGAGTTACGAATTACAAACATTTAAAATTACAAGTAATTAGCGTTTTGTGAATGATACATAAGAAGAGAGCATTTTATCAAATAGTTATTGGTCTAAATATCCCTGAAAAGATTTTTATTTTTAAAAGGTATATAACTACAGTGCTCAGCATATATTAGTACACCCCCCACAAATCTCTCATTTTCTATAGGATGCTTTACAATATTATATTTGTGCATATACATTAGTTTAGTCAGTAAGCCACATCTGGAGCTAATCTAATAACTTACAACAATGGTTTAAAAATTAGTAGCCCAAATTTATATGCAAGTAAAAAAATAGCAAAAATCAAGAGAAACAAAAAATATCTACAATTTTTTTTTAAATTTTGTAGTTTGTACATTTTTTTTTTTTTTGCAATATGTTGCATGAACTTAAATGTATTATCTTTCCATTTCTAAAGATGTTCTGTAACTAAAATATTGTTTTAACAAATGCACCAAAATACAATACCCATATTCACTGGGAAATGGATAATAACATTCATTTTCCAAATTGGATGTATTCATTTATGCTGAGCACTCTGACCACTGTCACAATGAATGCCATTTTTAGTGGGTGTCCTCTGTAAACCATGTTTTGAAACACATGATAGCCATTATTTTCAATTCAGCCTTATATGAAAACAGTAGCAAGAGCAGTTGAAAGAATCCATCTCAACATGTCATTTGCATATTCCTCATCCTGTGATTGACCATACTGCCTCCAGGGGGTGCTGTTGCCATGACTTGCTGTTTTAATGTTTAATATGCTTCTTTTGGCTTGCAGATTCGCTTAGTGGCACTTAACTCAAATTCTGTCTGACACAGTCTGAACTTGAGTACTTATGTATGAACTGCTCTCAGAGGGACGCATCTCAAACAGGACATCACTTCAAGAGCACTAATAAGGATGACTGCCGAATGACATACCCTTTTTTTTTGTCTCTTCTCTTGACAGTGTAACCTCTTTAGTGACCTGTATCTTTTGGCTGTGCACAGACTCCACTCAGCATATTTTTTGTATTAGCAAATAGCAGATTTAGGGCAGCTGTGTGAACGGAGGATTTCCATAAGCTTTTTTTAGAAAGTGAATGTTCTGCGTTGGCCTGATAAAACGACTGTAATCTTTCAACACATTTGACTAAAGGCAAACTGCACCATAGTCACGCCTCAGAGTCCAGCATCAGGGTTGCATTAGCTGTGTACAGTATGGCTGCAGGTACAAAAATATCTATCTACTTTTATACATTGAGAAAAGGATAAACATTAAATTTAACATAAAGAAAAACGAATATGAATTATAAAAATATAAATAAAATAAAATGTATA
This sequence comes from Danio aesculapii, assembly GCF_903798145.1. NCBI lineage: Eukaryota > Metazoa > Chordata > Actinopteri > Cypriniformes > Danionidae > Danio > Danio aesculapii. Next base: position 49,838,472 of record NC_079452.1, on the reverse strand, counting down.
CATATAAAATACTGGCAACTGCAGCTGCCAGTATTTTACTGTTAATTTACAGAGCAACTGCAAGATGCTGTTCATTTAACAGTAACTTGCTGACAACCATGCTGCCAGTTGCTTACTGTTTTTTAACAAGTCAATTGTGTATATATACATCTATACAACAGTTCTGTCTGGTTCTCGAATCTGATTAACTGATAGCCGTGAGATATTTAAGTAATATCAGCACCTGTACAGCCTCTTTGTGTATTACTCCGCCCACATACAGCCAGCAACAAGCAGAGAGAAACTACAGTTTGACAAATATTACTGCTGTTAGACAACAAAATGTACTTTTGGGGCTTTTTTTGTCGAGAATGTAATCGTTTAGATTGCAACTATGCAGTTTATTTGTAAGAATAGTGCCTATTTTTAAATATTTACAATTTCTGAGAGAGCTCATCGACGGCCATTAGCCTGCTATAGTGTAGACCAAAGACGGTTGGCGTTTTCTATCCACAAGGTGGCGACAGAACCGCATAATAATGCTTAGAAGATTATAACAGTGATTTTTAACTACAGCAGATCAAATCATTATTGAACTAGTAAGCATACCTGCCAACACTCCTGTTTTATCCTGGGAGTATCCTGTTTTTCAGACCAATCTTTCGCAACCATCCAGTTTTTATTTCTTCCGGAAAACTCCTGAAATTTCACCCACCCCGCTCTTTGGTACAGTCTGTAAACACCCCCGGGTTGCCAACTTAGGTACAGTACTCGATTGCAGCGGCCACCCAATGGTAAAGTCTAGATCGGATATGCAGTTAATATGCAGTTAAGATCGGAAGTGCGATAAAGCAGCATTTTTACAGTACTGTGACAGTTGGGTTTAGGGTTGGGGTGGGGGTAGGCGTTAAAAAATACTATTTATTGGGTAATATAATAGGTAGCATAAATAATACTCAGTACGACAACTGTTTTACGCTACTCTGGCGGTTGGGTTTAGAGTTGGGGTGGGGGTAGACGTTAATAAAATACAATAAATGGGAAATCTAATAAATAATAGAAATAATTCTCATTAACTTCCGGCTGCAAACGGATCCGATCTAGCAACCACTCCGCCCAAAACCCACTGCATCCTATCCTGGTTTTCAACAGTGTTATAGGGTATATGCCAAGCTAGTGTTGCTCCCGTACTGATAAACTTCTGGTGACCTGTTATTGTGAGTTTTTTTTCCATTTTATATGATTTCTTTAACAGCATCGATGTTGTAATGTAATTAAAATACAATCAGTTAAATAGACTTTGGCATTAATTTAATTGCTCAAGCGTAAAACGACACAAAAAGCCTTTACTCGCACGCGCGTCGGAATCGGCAGGCTAGCGCAGAAGCTCCATTGCATATACTGGGGTAAAAAAAACGCTCATACTATAAAGACATGGCGGGGAAAAATGTAATGTAAATGCTCGCATATCAGGAATCTGTGTTGTGTTGGCAGACAGAAAGAAGCAAAGTCTGCATGTGCTTAGCGTTTTTCCATATCGCAAACACAACAGCAGTCTGGTAGTGACTGCGTTGCTTTTTTTTGGGGTTAATTCTTGTGATATCCCGATTGCAACAGAGAAATACTGTAGACTGTAACACTGTAAGAAGATATCTCTGTAGATTGCTGGCTTTTTATGTCACGTTCAACCTTATGATCTTAAAGTGTGAGATCAGCTGTTTTGTCATCACTTTAGAAATTACGTTATAATCATTTATTTCATATTATCGATATTAATATATATGTCAGCTTTAAATTAATTCAATATCAGCCGATAAATATTGACAGCCCATACATTCGTGCATCCCTAATTTTACTATCGTACATATTACTATTTAATATGAATATATATAATTATTCCTGATCCTTTGCTATGAGTGCAGAAAATTACCACAATAAGCAGTAGCTGTGTGCTTTCATGTCTCTGTTCACATGTGCGCAGACACGTTTTAATATGTTCCTAGCGATGCTAATGTTTTTATCTCCAGTGCACTCAGTGCCCTGATGCCGTTCTGTGGAGGAGCTGTATGTACTATTGTAAATCTTTTATAACATGACGACACTCGCTGTGGACTTTACTCTGTCGTTTTAGGCCTAATGGACGTGCGGGTGGGGTTGTGCTTTAGGCTTCCTTCACTTCACTTCTCTTCTCTCTCTCTCTTCTTTTAGTATGGGGGACTCGTATCTCTCTCCAGCACTCAGGCTTGTTGGCAGCTCTGCCCTTCCCCCTGTTCTCTCTCTAATTCTCCATCTTTCTGTGTGTTTGCGGCTGCTGCTCGAGTGCTCTGCCTGGCAACACCTCTCGTGGTCCGCCTGCTGTCTGCTGCTCGCCGTCACTGACACGAAGAGACTGGAGAAGAGCTGCAGGACACTGGACACACTGTTACTGCTTGTAATGGAGTGATTTTAAAAAAATGGATCTGGGAATTGTGGGTGGTGCAAGAACAGTTCAGCAAATGAGCTCATTTATAAAAGATGATTGTAGAATTTGGCTATACTGTAGTGATATGGGAGTGGAAATAGTGTTTTTGTTGATTAAGATGATAGTTCATTTAGGCATGGGCCCGTATAAGATTCTGACGGTATGATCACCTTGGATAAAAATATCACGGCTTCACGGTATAGCGATTACTGCTCTAAAATATATTCTTTTTAAATGTCTGGGTCACAAACAAACCTTTTCCCCATTGAACACAATATATTTAAAATATTTTGGAGCAGTCAACATGTCAGGCTGAATAATTCAAATGAATCATTGGCTTCTGCAGTCATCATTAGTTTCAAAAACACAGATTTCTTTACCATTTAAAACAGCGTCTTTTGAATATCTTTTCTCCTGGAGATACTGTTGTCCTAAAAATAAAAAAAAATAAAAAATCTTATACAGTAGGAATGGTATAAGTGAAAATGCTGCCGGTTTAATACCTTGACTTTTCCAAACCGCGGTATACCTTGAAAACCCATGCCTAAGTTGATCTGAAAATGACCACAGATGCTTTTTTGTGCTTTTTTTGTGCATTTAAAAAAAAAAAAAGGATTAATATTAATAATTTTTGGTCTTTTTTTACATGGGAATGCTGTAAATCATGTTTATTGAGGTCCGATATCAATTTATATGAACTTAATCCTTGCTAGTTTTTGATAAGCAAAAATTAAGTTCATATAAATTGATATCGGACCTCAATAAACATGATTTACAGCATTCCCATGTAAAAAAAGACAAAAAATCCTTACCTCATCTTTACCTCAGCTCAAACCTCTATGACTTTTTTCAAATGAAGAATGTTTTTGGTGAATTATTCTATTTATTGATCTAATAAACTCCATTATGCAATAAATAAATCAATCCATCAATCAATCAATCAATCGAGAAAAATAAAACTATTCTGTCACGATTGAACTATTTTCAAAAAATCTTTCACTGTGTTCTGAGTTACTGTACTATTCCAGTATTTATACTACTACTACTACTAATAATAATAATCACCCATATCATTGCAAATCTGAATGAACTTGTCAAGTACAACAAGATGTGTATTTTAAAGTATGTTTCTGTATAATGAATTAATAAATGATGACAATTATCAGCTTTTGAATCATTTTTGATTTTACTGTAATTGTATAATAAGCTCATGCAGTTATAATGTAGTTCAAAATATGTATATGTAAATAGACTGTATATTTAAATAATCCTTTAAATACACTGTAGTTTATTGTGAAATGGGCTATATGCACAGTGTTTTTCAGCCAATGATAAACTTCCAGTGAAAGCTTAATGTGACTGTTTTCAATTTCCTAAGGTTTGTGTATGTTTGTGTATTCATACTGTCCTTGGCAAAAAGTGTCCCAATTGACCTGAATTCACCCTACTTCCCCAGATAAAAGTCTTTTTTATTAGTAATTCAATGAAGTAATTCAATGAAAACACACTATCACAAACACAAAAATAAGGAAAAGTAGAGCTACATCTTCTTAAGGCCAAGTCACTGAAGATTCATCCTAAGATGCTTACAATATGACCGCAATAATTTTTTTTTTTGGAATATTTTGTCTTTTCTCAAGGTGCAAACTGTGCTGAACTGAAAAACAAAACAAAACAAAACAAAAATATAAACATAAAAACTACATAGCAAGTTTCTCTTCAGGCCAGAACTTTCCCAGAGAGTTATGACTTGATCAGAATCCATCAGATTTCAGACACGCTTCTTATAACTAGAAGTGGAACATGCTTCTTTTTGACAAAATTACAGGCAAAAAAGACTAAGGAAATGAAATTAGCAGAGCAACAACTGAAAAGAAGAAGTCAAAAAGAAAAAGAAAACTGATCAGAAACAAAAAGCAAGAGGAAGGCAGCCGTGGGGTTATGATGATTGCAGTCTGAAAGAAGAGAAGCTTTCTAATCAGAATTGAAGTTAAAATGAACAAGAGTGGAAAAACCCATCTGTAGGACCATAAATTGGACGATATTAGCGTAACATGGATAAAGGTGTAGAGGAAAAAAGTTGACTATAGGCCAATGTATACTTCATAGGTGTGAGAACAGAGGTCACACATAAACATAATTAATCTTATTAATCTTAAAGAATCTAACGTTTATTTGATTTGGATTTGACAGGTTTATTTATTTTGATGCGTGTTTCCTATGTATTTGTTTATTTATTTAGATTTTTTTTATTCTTTTGCTTATATGTTTACATACAGTATGCTCTATACTCAAACAATTGTTTGCTTTTTGTTCAAACCCGTATTCAAAAAAAAAAAAACTGAAACAACACAATTATTTTTTGGGGCGAGTTTTTTGGGACAACTTATTTGTTTTATTTTCAATCCACTTAAATTTGTAAAAACAAATAAGCTAACTTAATTCCATCACGTTGTACCAACACAAATCTTTTGTGTGAAACCCAGCATTTTTACAGTGCAAGAAATAGAGGTTTTGGTTTGTTGGTTTATTTTATTTTATTATTTATTTATTTATTTAAGGAGATTTTAACATCTTTGACCTGATCATTCTATTTTGTTTCATTTTTCTATTGTTTTAATACATTTAGTATGGCCAAATGTTTTTTCCTGATTTAATTTGTATTTATTTTTTTGTGAATCATGCATTCTGCTTAATGACATGCAAACACCCTTAAAAACTAAAAATCATTTTACAAAAGATTTTTTAAAGCAGAAAAAGTTCTTTATAATTTTAATATTAATATAATATTAACGCATTAGGATAGATCTATTAGAAAAAATATTTGACTTTTTTTTCTTTTCTTAGAATGGATTAACTTGAAGCACAGTAAAAAATGGTACTTTGATATGTTGCCATTTGGCAACAACATCCAATAGTGGATCTAACTTAGAAACTTCAAATCTAGAACTTTCCTTATAATTAATAATGTTGTTGTTTGTTTTGATTAAATTGATGTTGCAGTATTATAAGCTTTAACACAGAGCTTATAAATGACACCTTATTCATACTTCCCAACAACTGATATTTTAATAACTTTAATTTATTCCATTTTTTTTTTCTGAATATTTTTTAAAAGAAATATGATATTGAATTGTCATGTATACAACATACAGTAGGTATAAACATTTCCTCCGGTAAATATTATAACAAATAAATAACAAGTCTAGTATATCCAGATGCATCAGAATAATGTAGCTACTAGCGGACAATGCTTATTTATTATACTATATACTATACTACGCCTGTTTTATCTGCCTCTGAACTAACTTACTTGAACTGTCTCTATCACTGCTCTTATCAAATGACCAATCTGCATCATTCTCAAGGTCACTAAAACCAATCTCATCCTCACAACAAAAAACATTAGAACATCGGTCTTAAAGACACAGTGGCAGAGAAATGAACTTAAATGTCATGTTGCCATATGGCAACACCATGCGGTAGAGGGTTAAGTTCTTCACCAAAAAGAAAAATTTCTATAAAGGACTAAAATGTTTTTAGGAGAACAAAAACAAACCTGTGAATGGCATCATTGTCTTTTTGGCTCTTTTGTTTTGGTTCCAAAACTCCTGTTTAGAATATGAAACCAGTAATCATATTCTATAGGCAATCATTGGTGTTTAATTTAGTCAGGAGGACTTGTTTTTTTCTTTGTGAGACATGAGCGCATATACAGTAAAGATAAAATGTACCGGTTTGAGTCATTGGTCATAGTTTATGTTCCAGTGCTTTTAATTGTGTTCCCTTGTAAACATGCTTTGTAGTTTACAATGATTGACATTAAAGAGTTAGTTAGTATTTTGGTATCTTACTAGTTTTTTTTTTAAAGAAGAATGTAGTTGCTTCAGCAAAAAACTCATGTGTGTGTTTACCAGAGAAGTTGTTCTGGGAATTTTGACGGTAATTTACCATTACAGAGTTGTGAAAAGGGCTACTGTTTAAAAGGCATTGCTCTTCACTTGCTTTGTTTATCTTTTTATAACAGGGCTCACTTTCTTTATATACCCTATTAATATTTCAAACATAAAGTTTATTTGTCACGCTGTTAAAAACTGCATTCTTTCGTGAGCAGCGACTATATTAAAATGCAGAACTGAAACGATAAACTACAACAACAGACTACAATGATTATGTTCTGTTTCTGCACTATTACGCTGTTTTTCCATCTCGTGCTTAACTCTCCTTCCCTTTTTTCTTTTAGTTCGTTTCTACAACTGAGTGGTTAACTGAATGTGTTCACCAGTGTCTTGTTTGATTTTTCAATAGGGCATGTATTTAATCCCTTGTCATTCATCTATTCGTCTTGCATTGTCTTTATCTGCTCAGATTAGATGAAAACCAATGTTAAAATAGATCTAGCCATTATTTTCAGTGTAAGTGCAACAAACCTGCCACTTATTTGCTTATCTGTAATACAATTTGAAGTTTTTTATTTTATTTCCAATCTTTATTTTGATCTTTTTAATTCAATTCCTTTTTTTTAATTGAATAGTACTTTATAGCAACATATGATTCACCTAAAAAAGAAAATGACATTTACTCTTCCTCATGGTTTTAAACCTTTATGAGTGTATTTCCTTCTGTTAAACACAATAGAAGGCATTTTGAAGAATTCTAGTTGCTTGTAGCCACTGACTTCCAACATAGGAAACACATTACTATGGAAGTCAATGGGTGCAAACTACACACATTCTTCTAAATATCTTCTTTTGTGTTCAACAGAAATTAATACAGAATTATAAAAATACATTATTGTAATATCTGGGTGATCTATCCTTTTAATGTACCATGTAATTACTCAACATTAATAATTAACAAATTATTAATTTATTTAATATTTTTACTTTCAAATGGTTACATAACACAGTTAAAATAAGTAGCTATAATAATTTTTGCTATTACACTGAAATTGGTACCAACAACCATTAAATTCTAGTACTTTGACATGATAGCTCCCAAGTGTATAGCAAATGGATCAGTTTTAACATCCTAGATAGCTGATCTGATCAGTACAAATGCATGAAGTGACAAGTGTGAATAGGTCATATAGATCTGAACAAATCTTGTTAAAGTATCTCAATCGAAAAAAAGACATTCCGAAGTGTCCCCTGATATATTTAGCAGATCACTGGACCCTCAGGGAAGAGGAAGACAAGCCTTCAGCTTAAAGACATGTGGAAGCCAGAATGTGCTCTGCCGGTGTGGATTAGCAGCCCAAAGGAAATGATTTTGAATCTCTATTGAACTCCTGTCCTTACATTTTCACAATGATGCAAAGGAATGATTTAGACAAGCTGTACCTGTCCAGCTTACTATGTACAGTAGGTGACACTTTACAAGGAGCTTTACAGCCAGGAGTGGCACCGCCATCACACTAAAGGAGTTAAGAGTGTGTTTTTAGGTATAACCGCAGTTCGCAACTATGCCGCCAGGGGGCACAAAGAGACGGGATATAGACAGAAATATATAGTAGCTGTAAATACCCTGCTACGTGTAAATGAAGATGAAATAATTAAACAAAGCATTATAATTCCTTCATTATACATTAAAACTTGTTAACACGCTTTTTTATCATTGTAAACTTGTTAACTGAAATGAGGATTCATTTAGGAAAGTAAAATTAAAGAAATACAAGACAACTTAAATGAAAGTACAAACATACATACAAATAAGTAGGCCTAAATAAATAAATAAATTAATTAATTAATTAATTAATTAATAAAGCAGTGTTTTAGGCTAAATATAGAGAGATGTACAGTGTTTGTCATTTTAAAGTGATAGGACTAAGACAGAAAATAAATAAGTTTTTTTTATTCATGTTTTCATTTAGGGCTGCAACAGCGAATCGATTAAATCGATAAAAATCGATAAAAATCAATTACTAAAAGCGTTGGCAATGAATTTTATAATTGATTTATTGTGTTGTGCGACATGGAGACGTTTGATTATAAAAAAATAACACTTCAGTTAGGCGCGGAGCGGAGTGAACACGGCCTCTCTCCATCTCTCACAAACTGATACAGAGATCAGCGCCTCAAACACATGATGCGGAAGGGAGCAACAGCTGGGTAAATCACTACAGAATCTTACTTTTGTTCCGTTTTGAAGTAAGAACCGTAAAGTTCATGGTGTTGCCGTTTTATGTCTGACGCTAAGCCAGAGAAAGACAGCGGGGTTAAGATGGTTTTGTTTCGGTATTCTTAACACATTTAGTGATAGACGGCATTAACTCAAAAACCAGGGGCGTAGATTTAGGGTGGATGGAGGGGACGTGTCCCCACCAATATCCACCAACTACTGAAATGTCCCCACCAATAACTTAATTCACTTAAAAACATTGCGCTGTCAATATAAACGTAGACATGCCGAAAGGGTTAAATCACGTTCTCTCCTTGAGCTTTTTTTTTTTTTTTTTCTCTCGATATTATGAGTCCTGCTCTGTTTAAGCAGTCGCAATATGCGTTTATCCAGGAGAGCTCGCACGGAGCAGAGCTCTCAGTAAGGGACCGTCAGAAAAGTGCTAACTTTTTTCGTTTTTTTTTCTAAAACAAAACCAACTTAACTCCGCTGAGAAAGACGTGTCATATTATCACAATTATGCAGCGATTTAACCCGCCTAATACTTCATTTATGTTTTAGAAATGTAAACACACAAGTACTAGTAAAACAATACATTTAGAGCATTTAAACAATACATTTAAAACACACAAGGAAGTCTAACAATCCATTCAAATATAATTTTCCAATGTGTTTTATTCATATCAGATACACATAGTGAAAGTAACTATAAAGTTGAATCTATTCTTCTCTAAGTTCACCAGCCACTTGCATGTATTTTGGGAGTAACGATTTACGTGCTGAATCCTGCGTTTTCTGCTTTTTATGAATGAAGCAGCGGCCGCAAGTAAACATGGCGATGTCCATCTCACGTTATAGATCACGATCACTTACACGTTTATGTGAAATGGAATATCAGCTTGATGACATGATTAGCATAGAATATTTTGAATTAAAACAGAATAACTAAATAAAAAGGATACATCTGTCATACATCGTTGTTGTGGCTGCGGTGCATCACGTGGCAAACATGACGCGTCGCCACAGAAACATTAAGGGTAAATGTTCTTTAAAAACGGACTCCCGGGCCAGATAGAATGCAGAAAACTTTTCTTTCTTAGTAATTTTGTCTCTTTCCAGTTCAAATATCTAAAAAATCTTACATCAAAACAGGACAAAACTAGTTAGTTTGTTATTTTATTATTATTATAACAGCTCAGGGATGAGCTTTTATTGAATAAAGGGTTTTTATCAGATTCATCGATTAATCGAAAAAATAATCGACAGATTAATTGATTATTAAAATAATCGTCAGTTGAAGCCCTATTTTCATTTACAGCTTTCATTTACATTTTCGTCGTTGATTATATTTTACTATCTCATTTTGTCTTAATTATTGTACATAAATAATAAATTAATAATTAAATAGGCCTAAATAATTATTCATTCTAAAGGGTTCTTAAGTTGACTTCATTAAAAGCATACAAATAAACTGACCTACATCAAGCAGATCACTAAAATTACAATAAAAATAATTTTGCTGCTGGACGTAAATTAAGTCTCGCAAGTTCATTTATGAATTTAGTTTCAGTTCAGTTCAGTTTTCAAAACGTCAATGTTCTCCTTATATATAATTATTATAATTTTTACTTTTTAAACTATTAATGGCTCAGTATCTCTTGTGTTTTAATATCAATTTCAGTCACCTTGCATATGCATGTGAAATATAATGCACGCATAACAGCATAAAAAAAGGAAAAGCAGTCAAAAGTTATAGCTAATTCATCAAAATTAGTAATATTAAAATAGATCACAAATAGAAAAAAGAAAACACCTCATCAAAACAGTCTGGCTATTTTGATATATAGGCTATTAGGCCTATAATAATTAAAAATGTATTAGGCCTACAATAATTTAAAAGAAAGCTGGAAAGAGGGCTATAGTATTTTAATTCATTTCCTCTGTTTTTCTGTCACTTGCAGTTTAATGCATGCGCACTTGGCGTGATGAGAGACAACAAGGCAATATTGAATTTAGTTATAGGCTATATATAGGCTATGTATGTATTCAATGTATATACAAACATTTAAATAGCATTTAAGCTAAGAAGCATAAACACAGGTGTGCAATGGTGTTTTCTTTGCACTGTGCAGCTAGTGAATCTACTCAAAAGTATGTACTGTATTACTAAAAAACATAACATTAATAAAATACTTAAATAAACTATAATATAAAATATATTTGAGAGGAAACCGTTTCAGACAAAACTAAATAAAAAGTGTTTGAGATGACTAAATAGGCCATTGGAATGAGTGCCAGTTTATGAATGGAAAAGGCATTTGTGCCTCTTTTTTTGTACCATACATTCACAGCATCTACTGAACTGAAATTAAATTATTCCAGATGAATCAGAGCTATTGAAATATTCACAAGGTCACTGAACATACTACATCCGAATGTGGTCAAATTTCAAAAGCCTATATAACGTGAATACCGGTCAACTATAGTTCAGTTGTTATCTTTAAAAAAAGTCAAAACTTTGCGATGTTTATATGCAAATAATAAAGAAAAACATCTTTCACACTTATCTTTTGCCAGCCTAAACATTAAGTCCTTCACATCTGTAAGCAAGCAATTTGTCATCATCTAGATGCCAATTTCCCCAAGGACAGGCCTTCAAAACTATTACAGTAAACCACAACATCAGGCACACAATGCTGACTAAACTCTTTCCATGTTATTACACACATATAGCACACACACAAACTCAAGACCTTTCATCAGCGCATACTATAATTGCATCTGTTCACTCACTTCAGAGTGACATTTTGCTGAGCTCATGTAATACTCTAAAAGCGACCTGTTCAAACCAGCAATAGAAATAAAGATTACGCATATTATACTGTAGACGCTACCTAATGTGGCCACATTCACTTTATAGTTCATCAAATATATACCTCGAAAATGAACTGGACTAGTCAATTGTGTAATAAATATAATAGAATGGGCACATTTAGGCAGAATGCTCTTAATGAAGCATAAACACACTAATGGTTTTTCCCAGAAGAGGGTTGTACTTACTATTGGGCGGAGTCATTGAGCTGGTACTCGCGGGCACGGCTGAAGCACTCCTGGATGCCCGAGTCAGACCACAGGCGAATCATAGCGGACAGCAGCTCTGGAGAATAGGGCTCAGTGTCCTCCATACGGCTCACAACATCACACACCATCTTAGCATCCGCCTGTTGAAAGAAAACATGCAGAGATTATCCATTAGTTCTAGAAGGAGACTTCTGAATACAGGATCTTAAATGCAGAATCACATGCTATGCGTCTTAAAAAGCAATTTGGAATTAGAATTACTCTGTCACGAACAATAACATGTACATGATAGTCTACTAATTCAGCTGGAAACTCAGAGCAGCATGGTATTCGAAAACAGCCCAGGTTCTTTTAAAATACGTGCTTCAGCCTACACTTCAGGGAAATACATTGCTCCTGGTACATTTTGTTGTACGTTTCAGATAACACATCCAGTAGTGGGTGCTCTTTGATTTTTTCGAATATGAAATACATTACTTAGGGTATGTTTTGTAGTACATTTCAGAAATACACTACCTGACAAAAGTTTTGTCGCCTATCCAAGCTTTAGGAACAACAAATAATAACTTGATTTACTTGATAACTTGACATCTATACATCTCTGCAATGACTGAAATAACTTAACAAAGTCATCTGGAATAGCAACGAAAGCATTCTTGCAGGACTTCCAGAGTTCATCAAGATTCTTTGAATTCATCTTCGATGCCTCCATCTTACCCCAGACATGCTCAATAATGTTCAACCTGGTGACTGGGCTGGCCAATCCTGGAGCACCTTGACCTTCTTTGCTTTCAGGAACTTTGATGTGGAGGCTGAAGCATGAAAATGAGCACTACAGTATCCTGTTGAAGAATTTGCCCTCTCCTGTGGTTTGTAATGTATTGGACAACACAAATGTCTTCAAGCTGTTGATGTTGCCATCCACTCTGCAAATCTCTCACACCAAACCATGATTTTTCCTTACCAAACTTGACTGATTTCTAAGAGAATCTTGCGTCTATGCGGGTTCCAATAGGTCTTCTGCAGTATGTGATGATTGGGATGCAATTCAACAGATGATTTATCGGTAAAATCTGCCTTCTGTGACTTTTCCAAATAATCAACTAGAAGTCAAGTTATTATTTGTTGCTCTTACAACTGGCATTGATGACAGAACTTTTGTCAGGTAGTGTATATGTCCAAGAAAGATGGGGCTTGTTATACAAATCACCTAGCAAACCATTGACCTAAACCCTATTGAAAAGAATTCATCATTTTACATTAATTGGGATGATTGTTAGGAGAGTGGAGCAGCATAAAATGTAACAATTCACAATCATAGATAAATACAAGAGGAAACATACCAATTAAATAAACAGTGCTTTTCGGTTCTCTAGGGAGTCTAGTAGTATTTGAGTACAAAAAATGAAATTAAAAACGTAAAAATTGCTGAAGCTACAAACTTTATCATTTCTTATTTCCGAAATTAAACTCGCACGAAAGGCTTACACAGTCACAGGCCTTAAAAACACATGCAAATAATAAACTTGTGCAAACTGAAAATTATGTCATGGTTAAACTGTGCAATGACTCCACAAATCACATGTGGAGACAACTAAAATCCTGACTCCACATTGCATATCCTGTGAAGTGACAATTGCAAATTGGGATGTTGATATATTGCGCAGCCCTAAAACTCATGCACTGTAACGGCTAATAGCCCTCATAACAAATCGCACATTAGTCAAGGATTTGATTAAAACTACAAATATGAATACGAAAGTGTTTTAAAACTATGGTTGACAGTTAAAGTGGACATATTTACAAATCTACAGAACGTCAGAGATCAGTAAAAAACACAAATAAAAGCAATTCAATTAAAATTCTGAACTCAAAACAATTTTGCTTATTGTGCTTAGGGTTGCTCATAATGACATTTTTTTTTACATTAATGTTTAGCAAATCTCAAGAAATGAGAAACAGCAACGGTTGATGTTGTGAGTCCTCCTCCATGCAAATAAGCAGTGATGTGATAGTGGTAATGCCTACTAGCAAACAACAGCACTGAGACTCGTGACCTGCAGCCATTTCTGCACTGTCAATGTGACTGTGGCTTTACTGTGTCAACAAATGACTCATTTGTGTCTATTTTCATTACTTCCAATGAATTTAATCAGAAACAAAGTTAATGACAGCTTTCAAAAAAACATAATGGTGTCCCTGTGAATTGGCGGATAATATTTTAAACATGCTTAAAGCAAAAGCGTAGATAAAAATAATACAATAATAAAAAAAACAGTACTAAGTCTTTAGAGCTATAATATTAAACCTCTGGGGTCACATGAAGGTCTACAGATTCAAGTGTGCAGTGTTTGTGCTGTTAAGAAAACTTTTGTTTCTGGTATTAAATATTTTATAAAGCCCTCTCTCCATGAGCTGGCTCTTACTCAAAATAATAATACCAAAAAAAACAACAACAACCCTCTTTGGTCTGTTATCTTTACATAACAACTTTGGGTTATACAAACTTGTGCAAGGGCAGAATGAGAGAGTCAAACGGAAGGAAAGAGATAACAGAGTCAGCCACTCTACTAATTTTATCAACCGAAAGAGACATACATGTACTGTATTATAATAATTACTGAACGTGCTGTTCCTCATTTATATACATTTGTTCCATTTGAAAGAGGATCACTTTAAGTACACACTCTCCAATGCTCCAGTGATTTTAATTATTGTGAGATGCTTAGCTCTAATGAATTGATGTTATCGCACTTCCTACTTTCAGAAGACCCAAGACTAGATAATGCTGTGCTTTTAGATAGTAAACCTAATGAACAACACAAAGCAAATGTTTATTGATGCTGATGGTTTTTAAAATATACCATATTTAAGCTATAAAAAAAAAAAACTGAGTGCATGTACTATAAGTGATGCCTTTTAATTCTGTTCTCAATAGATCATGTTATAATGAGCCATTATTTTACATTTGAAAACATTCATAATGACCAATTTTATCTAAAATATGGCTCCAAGTGACAATATTATATTTAATGTTTGCAATTATAGTTATAGAGCAAAATATTAAAACATTTATGTTTATTTTTTTCCAAAGCTACCCCATAATGACAATGTGAAATTATTATTTTTTTAATTGTTGCAAATTTATTAAAAATAAAAAAGCTGAAAAATCACATGTACATAAGTATTCACAGCCTTTGCCGTGAAGCTCTAAATTGAGCTCAGGTACATTCTGTTTCCACTAATGTAATGATGTTTCAGCAGCTTAACTGGAGTTCACCTGTGGTAAATTCAGTTGATTGGACATGATTTGAAAAGGCATACACCTGTCTATATAAGGTCCCAGAGTTGACAGTGCATGTCAAAGCACAAATCAAGCATGAAGACAAAGGAATTGTCTGTAGACCTCCGAGACAGGATCCCCTTGAGGCACAAGGCTGGGAAAGGTTACAGGAAATTTTCTGCTGCTCTGAAAGTTCCAATGAGCACAGTGGCCTCCATCATCCATGTCCACCAGGATTCTTCCTAGAGCTGGCCAACCATCTAAGCAAAGAGATCCGGGGAGAAAGGCCTTAGTCAGGGAGGTGATCAATAACCCGATGGTCACTCTGTCTAAGCTTTAGCGTTCTTCTGTGGAGGGAACCTTACAGAAGGACAACCATCTGTGCAGCAACCCACCAATCGGGCCTGTATGGTAGAGTGGCAAGACAGAAGCCACTCCCCGCCTGGAAATTGCCAAAAGGCATCTGAAGGACTCTCAGACCATAAGAAACTAAATTCTCTAGTCTGATGAGACTAAAATTGAACTCTTTGGAGTGAATGTCAGGCATTATGTTTGGGGAAAACCAGGCACCGCTCATCACCAGGCTAATACCATCCCTACAGTGAAGCATGGTGGTGGCAGCATCATGCTGTGGGGATGTTTTTCAGCAGCAGGAACTGAAAGACTAGTCAGGATAGAGGGAAGGATGATTGCAGCAACGTACAGAGACATCCTGAATGAAAACCTGCTTCAGAGTGCTCTTGACGTCAGACTGGGGCGACGGTTCATCTTCCAGCAGGACAATGACCCAAAGCACACCACCAAAATATCAATGTAGTGGCTTCCCAACAACTCGGTGAATGTCCTTGAGTGGCCCAGCCAGAGCCCAGACCTAAATCCTATTGAACATCTTTGGAGAGATCTGAAAATGACTGTACACTATCGCCTCCCATCCAAACTGATAGAGCTTGAGAGGTACTGCGAAGAAGAATGGGCAAAAATTCCCAAAGACAGGTGTGACAATCTTGTGGCATCATATTCAAAAAGACTTGAGGCTGTAATTGCTGCCAAAGGAGCATCAACAATGTATTGAGCAAAGGCTGTGAATACTTATGTACATGTGATTTTTCAGGTTTTTTATTTTTGATAATGTGTGTAGAATTTTGAGGAAATAGATGAATTTAATCCGTTTTGGAATTAGGCTGTAACAAAAAAATGTGGAAAAACTGAAGTGCTATGAATACTTTCCGGATGCACTGTATGTACTATAAGCGATCCCTTTATTTCTGTTCTCACTGGATCATATGTTATAATAAGCCATTATTTTACACTTGAAAACTTTCCCAATTCTGACCAATTGTCATTTTATATAAAAAACGTCTCTAAATGACATTTTATTTAGTATTTGTAATTATATATATATATATAAAACAAAATATATAAACATTTATTTATTTTTCCAGAGCTGTATATACATATATTACTACATACAATTATGAACATATAACAACATCCTTCCTATTTTTCGATAATTTTTCCCTCACTTACTTCCTCTGTCCTGCACACTTATGACATCACTCCCTTTTCCGAACACATTTAAAAAGCCTGACAGCAATACCGACTTCTCAAAGGAGCGTTTAGTTTCTTTTATAGACATAACAATTGTGCCTACTACTCGAAGGGACCGTGGTTCCGCAACGACACAAGCCAAAAGAGGAGAGCGTGAGAAATGGACTGGATGAGTGGAGTGAAAAGAAAAGAGCCATGTTAAATAGAGAGTGGAAGAGAAGATGGGGGTCAGTTCAAGAAGGCTGGTCCTGCACCCTATCCATTATCAGCTGTGAGAAAGCGTTCACACATTAAAACAGTGAGATGTGGGGGCCTGGGAATTTAAAAGCATGGATGTTGCTAATTAAGGCGATTAATTAACTAATATTAACATTTAAACTGAACTAATAGATATTACCATATTTCAGCAGTTGACTGATTGCATTATGAACTGCAGAGATTCTTTTGTATTAAGAGTTTCCTAAAATTATACATTTGAATATGCAACATGCAACAAACAAAGGCATTGTATCATGAAATATTCATCCTTTTGAACACATTTCTAGCACAAAAACGTCAAGACTGAAGGAAGTAAGGTTTAAAATGTCTCTCTTTTTTTTTTTTACACATTAGGATAGGGCTTCTCAAAGTCCAGAGTACAGATCCGGACTGCGAGGGTATTTAATCCGAACCGACTCCATTTTGTGTTGCAAGACCATGTGTAAAGGATTCAAATTGTAGATTTCCTTCATTAATAAATGCATAAACCTAAAAAATTAACTGTTTAGTTGTTTGCATTTTTGTAAAAAAAAAAAAAAAAGGCAAAATATTCAAAGTTTTCCTGCGGGACTCTGTTATCATGACTTCTGTGCATGGAATGAACAAGTTGGCCACATTTTGCAACCGTTATCTTTTCTATTATTAATCTTAAAAATTTTTTTTAAGAGTTGCTCAAAGAGATGCTCAACTTAATGTCTCTTCAGAATTCCCCATATGTATTCAATTGAATTCAGATCAGGAGACATATTTATAATAATATAATATATAATTACATATTTTACATAAAAGCCTAATTAGTGTTTATTTAACAGACAACATTGGAAAAATACTATTATAACATAATACTGAAAGTCATGAAAGTCATGTTTTGAAAGTCATGTTAATTTAATTTAACATGTCAGTAATAATTTGTATGCTAGAGTGTGAATTATTAAATTAAAGTAATTTAAACACAATTCACATAAAAGTGACAGTTTCAAGAAAACAATGGTTAATATACTAAACATTAGGGCCCAATCCCAATTCTACCCCTTAGCTCTTCCCCTTACCCCCATTTACTCGAAACCAAGGGGTAAGATAATTTGATGATGTGTGCAGGGGTTGTAGTGCTTTCCCAATTCTTAGGGGAAATTTTAAAGGCCTTCCCCTTCACACTTGGTTTTAAGGGCCAAGGGAAAGGGGTAGGGGTACAAAAATAGAATTGGGATTGGGCCTAAGTCTGTAAACTATTAAAAGTGCTGATGTGATCACTAATCTTGTAATTGTAAGTGTTGTATTGGCATCTTTCGGGTTGTATTTCAGCTTTATTGCGCTTTTTAAATAAATAAATAAAAAACAAAGCAGCAGCTTGCCATCGCGACAGCAATAAGATCCAATTGATGGCTGATCGCTTTCACTCCAAAATGTTGGGGCTGTTGCTGGGCGCTTGCTGTTGCAATGGAACGTTCTATTGAGTGTTGCCTCTTGGTGATTCTAAGCTCTTCGGTTGCACTCTGAGCTGCATGCAATACTTTTTAATGCACACACCTAACCCTACCCTCACACTGACGTCACTAGCTCCATTCTGTCTGACATTGCATCTCTGAGATACAGTATGCAATCTTAGTTTGTACAAAATTGCACTTTTGTTAGTGGGTTTGCCACATTTGCATTTTATTTAATGTGTTTTGAATCCAAATACCACTTTATTTAAATAAAAAGAAATAGTGTTGACTTGTGATGCATGTTATGGATGTTTATTAAAAACAAGTTATGTAATATCAATTGTTCCGGACCTTCGACCTTAACAAAAATTCAGATTTGGATTTTTTAATGTAGACCGTGAGAACCCACAGGATTTTGAAAAGATTTATGGCTCAGTGCTCATGAAAAAAAACTCATTTTAGGACAAACCATTAAAAATATGTATTGTAAATTTCAAGCAGACACAAACTGATAGAGTGTGATGACAGCAGAAACAATTCAAAGTGTATATTAGGTGTTTTCATTACATTGAGCTGAAAAGCACTTTTTAAAAAGCCAAAAATCTCCAAAATGCTTTCGCCTGCAGTGTCTAGCCTTAATCCATGCATACTGCAAATGCTGTTTAGTGCAGTTTTTCTGCTGTGAAGATGCAGACATTTTAATCTTGACTGAGAAAAATAGATGCATCTTCCGTATGACTTGTCAATGGGGACAGATATTGCTGCCATCTCTATGGTAATGCAGCGGGGGCCGCATCATCAGCAGGAGGCCGTATGATTGGCTGAGGGAGCCTCCCTTTCCTTCTCCCCTGTTGAGTGTGACCTTTGAGAGCAAGTCCTCTGAACTCAGCATGACTGAAGCTTCTGGAGTCCTTACAACACACACACAGAAACACATCCACACACTTTCTATCAAACTATTTTCAATCATAATCGATGTTTACTTATTTATTTTTGTTTACAGTTAATTAAAGACGTGATGATAATATTAGTGGAAAAGGATGCAGTGTTATTGGTTATATCTAGTCTAATAATACATAGAGAAGAGATAATGTAGTGACAGTTTGAGCTTCACAGCACAACATGAAGCAGAGGATTACCTCAACATTACCCCTTCCGGGGGGAATTATGGGACATCAAACTGGCGTCCAGAGGCTCTTTGAGCCTTTATAGTGACAAATGCCTCTATCTTGAAGGTTTGCAATGGGAGCACTTTTGCCATGCATTTTTGTTTTGATTTAAAGGGGTCATTTGATGGCAATTTTAACAGCATGTAATACAAGTATCCCCAGAATGTCTCTGTGAAGTTTCAAAAGATCAAAAATACTTTGTTTTGTTTGTTTGTACCTTTTACATCACTCATTGAAATGTTAATTCTAAAAATGGGAGTGTGACTTGGGTTATTAAAAGACCTTTAAGATTTTAGGATCTAAAAATGATCATATTTTAATCTATGTCATTGAAGTAACCATATGTGGTTCTTCACACATTAAATGCAAATGAGCTGCTGCTTTTGCCTCCCTTTAGAAGTGGGTGGAGCCTTTAATGCTCATGCTTTGGGTTGTTAGGGATCAACAAAACTGGACAATCAATAGCTGTCAACAAGGGTGTTGAGCCTTATTTTTTGAATACCAGACTGTTTTATGCATAATTAATGTGCATTTATGAATTATGCAGATGGTGAACGTTTTTAGGATAAAACTAACGACATGGCATTTGGAAATATTCAAAAAGTGTTTTTTTATATTGGACATTTATTTGACAGTCATGCTTCTCTTCAACCTTAGATGTGTGACCACAAAATGACAATTCCATGACAATTCCAACAACATTTTTTGCAAAATGACTCAATAAAAATAATAATGTATACAATAAATATGGCTCCCTTTGAATATGTTATGATAATGATGGAACATGACTTGTTAACACTTTATTTTGATGGTCCATTTGAGTTTTAGTAGACGGTCTACTTAACATCTGTTGATACTGCTCCTTCAACAGACATTTAACTGACTATAAGAAACTTTGCAAGTACATGTCAACTTACATTAAAACCTAACCCTAACCCCAACCCCACCCTAACAGTCTACTTATAATCTAATGAGAATTAGTTGGCATGTAGATGCAATGTAACTTAAACTCAACAAATGGACCATCAAAATAAACTGTGACCATAATTTTGAGTTTTACATCTTTGGTGCATAAAACAGTTACATCATTACTTTGCTGCTCTGAATTGAGATTTGTCATTAACTGTTAATGTTTTGCAATGATACATAATTTTTTTGAATACTCTCTGCTGGTATCAGATTTTCTTATTGCAATTATATGTTGAAACTTTTATTACAACATACAGTATTAACATGATATTGACCATAGCTGCAAAAAAATTATACTATAGCAGTTATAATAACCAATTATTAGTGTATTGACTTATTGTATATACATTTTCACTGAAAATAAATGTTTTAAACAAATGAAATTGCAAAAGGAGGATAGAGTACAATAGCTAACTTTAACTAAGTGTTAGTTAATGCTAGGGCTGGGCGATTTGGCCTAAAATCTAAATCTTGATTAATTAAAAATGTTAGCTCGATTACAATTAATTAATGATTATTTTTATTTATTTATTTAATGTTTTTGCCCTCAGAGTTTACTGACAAGTTTTTCACAGTAAATATGCTCACATATTACAAGTGAGAGATTTCTGAATGAAGGGTGCAGTACTTGATTTTAAAATAATTGAAGTAAACACACACCATCGATTATCTATGATATTTTATTGAACATCAACGCAGAACAACTGAAATTAAAACACACATTGCCTTAAACACGGCTCTCCACACCACCCACCCTCATCATCGCTACCAAACCGACCAATCACAAAACTTGCCCTACGCGTCGTTGTGACGTGTAGTTACCTTTTTTTGAGAGGTGCGTGAGTATGCGAAGGCTGCGCCGGACTATACGTGTGCGCTTGGCAGAAGTATAATATCCGAATAATATGATAAGCATAGAACATTTTATAATAAGTATAAATCAGCCTTAACAGAGTGGGGTCACATGACTCCACACATGGTAGGGAAAGTAATTGAAAAAAAATGACCTGGAAAAATTAGATTGATTATAGCTTCTGAATTTCGATTTCGATTATTTTTCAATTAAATCGCCCAGCCCTAGTTAATGCATTCAATCAACATTAAGAATAGCCATATTATTTAGTTTATTAATAAATACATAAATAAATATATGTTCAAACTAATAAAAAATTTGACATGAATATTAGTAGTTATCTAACACAATTACGATTTTATTTTAATGCATTATTAAGCATCAACTAAGAATGAACCTCACCTAATCTTAATAAAATGTTTTTGTAGTACATTGTACACTAATTAAATTTAGTTCAATTTCAGTAAATTAGTTTAGTAAAGTTGTTACTTGAGTTAAATAAACTGATGGTAACAAATGGAACCCTACAGAGGTAATGTACGAAAGGTCTAAGAATAGTGAAAATTGTTCAATGTCGTAGGCCAGAATAACATGTGAAAATGATCATGTTGGTAAATAAATAATTAAATCACCTATCAAGCTTTCCAGAATTTGGTGCTGTGGCAAACAACCACTGCCAATACAATAAACTGAATATTCTGAAAAGGCACTATTCTTCAATTCTTAAAAGTTTAATTAACAAATTATTTCACAGAATTTTGATGTACCCACGATATCAATATTCTGCATGTTCATTTTCACAATATATACTGAATTAGTGAATACCGACATACATCTACTAATGAATGTCCAATATAAAAAGTAAATAGCTAAAAAAACATTTTTACTGCAATCAATAGTTACTTGTTTGGGAAATTAAGTTGCACAAAGAGCACAAAATTCTGGTATAACCTCTTTCTTAACGTGGATATTTGGGCTCCGTTATGCAAATATTCCCTTATATTGACTTACATATGTGAGGCATTTTCAGCAGGCCTTCTCTTTTAGATAGAAAAAAAGCCCATTTAAGAATGACTTTTCACTATGTAGCTATGTAGCAGATTTTATACATACACAAACAGCTACATAACACACTAAAGAAAACGAAAAACATGAAAACAAATCA